>NC_053499.1:153659785-153702285 GCF_905171775.1 Rana temporaria | reverse complement strand
CCCGTGTTCCAGGACAGAAGCCGCACTATTAGACTCCGTGTGGAAATGTCTCTAATATCGCTGTCAATTTCTTTTCACGCGGGTTATGGCGGCAGAAGAATGTACGGATTTTGGAAGCAATCGTAAAGGTAATGGAGCAGACCAAGTTTATATTGCCACATTCCAAACCAATTGTCATCTCCAATAAAATCCTAAGCATTAATTATCAGAGTCGCTCATCACTCTGCTGCCTAATTACTTGGCTCAGATAAGATGCAGCTCGCTTCCATCATTGCGCCAAAGAGACAAGTCAATGATTCAGAGCCGAGGCGTCAGGAAGAGGCCGCCGCACCTCCAAACGAGATGGATGGCCCGGGTGAAGGCTTTCATTAGCTTCCGAGCCCCCCGTATGGAACTGGAAATTTACTGCCGGAGAGGGACAGGGGCCACGTCACATCGATGGAGAATCTGGACGCTTTTCCAAAAACCTTCACTTTTCGCTGCCAAAAATTTCGACTTTTAAACAAAATCTATAGTTCTCTTAAAGCGATCCTGCCACAAGGTGTAATGGAATGCAGCAGCAGACCCCTGTAAGGGCCCATTTACACCAAGGACAGTGGTCATCACACTGCAGCCCGTGGGCCTGATGTGGCCTTTTGCTGGCCTTTATCCAGCCCTTGGAGTATTATTACTACCATTGATATAAGGCACTGTTCCTACCACTGACACCAATGATGGGGCCTGTAATCCTACCGCTGACACCAATGATGGGGCACTGTTCCTACCACACTCCTTGTTTTGTTGCAGCAGCCAATCAACGTTTTTTCAGGGTTAACCCCCGACCCAGCCAAGATGGCTGCCACCTGCACTAGAGACATTTCATAGACGAGGATTGCAAAGCGGTCTCCTTAAAGATGGCTGCTGCACTTCTGCATTAATGAATATTCAGTTTAACCCTGTCCACACTACAGAAGGATAATACGGCAGCAATAAAAGAAGACGTTTTACAGCAGTTATCAGCAACAGTCCAGGTTACAGAATGATGTAGCATTTTACTTTTCACTGACACCAATGATGGGGCACTAATACCTCCCACTGACAACAATGATGGGACACTATTCCTCCCACTGATACCAACGACAGTGCACTGTTCCTGCCACTAATACCAATGATGGGGCACTATTCATCCTGCTGATACCAACAAGGTGGCACTATCCTCTCTCTCCCCCTCAGCAGCCTACAGACCCTTGTCTCCTTGCTTTGTTTCAGCAGCCAATCGCCATTTTTCCAGGATTAACTCCCGACCCAGCCAAGATGGCTGCCACCTGCACTAGAGACATTTTATAGACAAGCATTGCAAAATGGTCTCCTTAAAGATGGCTGCTGCACTTCTGCATTAATGAATATTCAGTTAAACCCTGTCCACACTACAGACAGATAATACAGCAACAATAAAAGAAGAGGTTTTACAGCAGTTATCAGCAAAAGTCTAGGTTACATAATGATGGGACACTATTCTTCCCACTGAAACCAATGATGGGACACTATTCCTCCCTATGAAACCAATGATGAGGCACTATTCCTCCCACTGACACCAATGGTGGGGCACTATTCCTCCCACTGACACCAATGATGGGGCACTACTCCTATCACTGACACCAATGATGAGGCCCTATTCCTCCCACTGACACCAATGGTGGGGCACTATTCCTCCCACTGACACCAATGATGGGGCACTACTCCTATCACTGACACCAATGATGAGGCCCTATTCCTACCACTGACACCAACGATGGGGCACTATTCCACCTGCTGACACCAACAAGGTGGCACTGTCCTCTCTCTCCCCCTCAGCAGCCTACAGACCCTTGTATCCTTGCTTTGTTTCAGCAGCCAATCGCCGTTTTTCCAGGATTAACCCCGACCCAACCAAGATGGCTGCCACCTGCACTAGAGACATTTTATAGACAAGCATTGCAAAGTGGTGTCCTTAAAGGTGGCTGCTGCACTTCTGCATTAATGAATATACAGTTTAACCCTGTCCACACTGCAGAAGGATAATGGAGCTGGGCCGTGGGCAGCGGAGGTTTCATAGACGGCTCTCAGTCTCTAGTCATCATGATCAGGAGATGGCAGGACAGGCTCCCAATCATGTGACCACTGGGACGGTCAATCACGGTATTATCCCACTAGGGACTAAAGACCCATGTAATAGGACGCTGGGGCTGGGTGGGAAGGGGTTAACTTCTATTGGTGCTGGATTGGGACACACCACGCTGCACTGAAAAAAAAGTACATGCAGTACCTTTTCTCAGTACATGCCACCGCAGCACTAGCCTGATATGAAACAAGACATTTGTGTTGGGATTGCGCTCGGCAAGGCTGCCCAGCATAGTGCCAACGCACCTGGTAAGAACGGGCCCTAAAAGGAAAAGTTTCATACTTCTGGTAGGCCACAAGTGGTGCATTAAAACCTTGCTCCCTTGAAGAGTTTCAGGGGCCGCTTCGTGATGCCACTTCCAGGGTAGGGCGACCACATTTCCAAACTGCCATTCAGAGCCCTTTAAGCGGCCGCTGTACAGCTACGGGAATTCGTGCAGGGGAGCCAACCTGCCACCGTATAACGGACGGCGGCTGGTTGGCAAGTTGTTAACTAAGGGGTGAATTTACTAACATTTACCACATGGGAAAACGTGGTCTTGGGACTCATTCGGATAAATTATCGCATGCAGTAAATTAAGCCCAATTAAGAAAAAAAAAAGAAATAAGGATAATGCCGTATTTACTTCAAAAAAATTAAAAAAGTGCCAGTAAATATTGTTTAAGCTATTAAAGCTTTTCCACCCACTTTTGAGAGGTGGTCTTAAACGTTTTTGGATATTTAAATATTTTTTTTCCTTTAGTACCTCTTTTAGCAGTACTAAGTGTACTTCCGATTCACCCGGGTCTTTCGGCGAGCATCCCCGTTGTCTTCTGGGACCTGTGTGTGTCCCAGAAGACAAGCTGGCCATTCACAAAGCACCGCGGGGCTCGCGCATGCGCAGTCGAAAACCAGCAGTAAAGCCGCAAGGCACCAAAGTGCTGGTGTGCAATAAATATGTAACTTAAAGAATTATATAAATAAGTAAATATATTAATCTCATAAAATGAAATAGATATAATAACTCATATAAAGTAAAAAAAAAAAAAAATCCAGCAGTGAGTTAAAGTGAAAAAAAGTGCTGCAAAGGATGTGCATGCAATCTGGCGACATCTTTATATAGCACACGTGTGACACTTGTGCCCCCCTCTTGTACTGCACTCACCAGATGCCACGACCCATCAAAGGCTGTCTGGCCTCCACAGTGTCAAATGACTGTAAAAAAGGATCCTTGCGGAAACCTCCTTCATCTCCTTCGCCCAGTATGCTCATGTAAAGACAATAATAGGGCCCATAGCGTAACTCCATATAACAAATGTATATTGCGCAAGTAAATAAACAAACTTACAAGATTCCAAATGAATACAAGCGTTGTGTACAAAAATCAGGAAGATCGGATTGCGGTATTTTCCACGGACCCAAACTGCATGTGATGTAGTGATGCAAATTGCTCCGCATAAGGCAGCCTTAGCCTACCTTAAAAGTGGATGGTGTCAGTAGAGCAGTGGATGGTGTCAGTAGAGCAGTGGACGGTGTTAGGGCAGTGGATGGTTTTAGTAGGGCAGTGAATGGTGTCGGTAGGGCAGTGGATGGTGTCAGTTGAGCTGTGGACATATTAGTAGGACAGTGGACGGTGTCAGTAGGGCAGTGGACAGTGTCAGTAGAGCAGTGGATGGTGTCAGTAGGGCAGTGGATGGTGTCAGTAGAGCAGTGGATGGTGTCAGTAGGGCAGTGGACAGTGTCAGTAGAGCAGTGGATGGTGTCAGTAGGGCAGTGGATGGTGTCAGTAGAGCAGTGGATGGTGTCGGTAGGGCAGTGGATGGTGTCAGTTGAGCTGTGGACATATTAGTAGGACAGTGGACGGTGTCAGTAGGGCAGTGGATGGTGTCAGTAGAGCAGTGGATGGTATCGGTAGAGCAGTGGATGGTGTCAGTAGGGCAGTGGATGGTGTCAGTAGAGCTGTGGACATATTAGTAGGGCAGTGGATGGTGTCAGTAGAGCAGTGGACGGTGTCAGTAGGGCAGTGGATGGTGTCAGTAGGGCAGTGGATGGTGTCAGTAGAGCAGTGGATGGTGTCAGTAGAGCAGTGGATGGTGTCAGTTGAGCAGTGGACATATTAGCAGGGCAGTGGATGGTGTCAGTAGAGCAGTGGACGGTGTCAGTAGAGCAGTGGATGGTGTCAGTAGGGCAGTGGATGTGTCAATAGAGCAGTGGATGGTGTCAGTAGAGCAGTGGATGGTGTCAGTAGGGCAGTGGATGTGTCAGTAGAGCAGTGGATGTGTCAGTAGAGCAGTGGTCGGTGTCAGTAGAGCAGTGGATGGTGTCAGTAGGGCAGTGGATGTGTCAGTAGAGCAGTGGATGTGTCAGTAGAGCAGTGGATGGTGTCAGTAGAGAAGTGGACGGAGTCAGTAGGGTAGAGGTTAATGTCATTAGGGCAGTGGACTTTGTCAGTAGGGCAGTTGATGGTGTCAGTATCGGATCCGAGTCGGCTTATCGTGGCCTAAGGGGGACACAGGAACAGGCAAGATCAACCAGGTATTTAACAGCATAGAGCGGGACAAATTGCACAGAACAAGCACTATGCTGTATATTCTGCTTTAAAGGAACAGATCAATTTTTCTCTTCTTTTTAGGGTTAGAACCACTTTAAAGCCCAACTCCAGACCCATTTTTTCCCCATGCAGTGGGGCTGTGCCTGCACTATATGGGTCCCACTGCTCATTTTTTCTAGGAGTGAGCACAACGTTCATACTCACCTGATCCTCTGGAAAACCACAGTCCCCCCATGGTCCAGCGGTGGACTGTTCCTGTCTATGGAGGGTGCTGATGTCAGAAACCTGCCTCAGCCTTTGGGAGTCATGCTTGTATCTGCCAGCCTTGCAGTGTCTCATGGGACTTGTAGTTCCGCAACTGCTGGAGGGCCACAGGTTGGGCGGCAATGCTGTACACATCATGCTATAGAAGTGACATCACACCACAAAACCCAAACTGGAGAGCCATCCACCATGCGGAATAATAGGGGAAGTGAAATTCCAATTTACAGTTTGGCTTTTTTATACAAAATAATAATAAAATATATACATATAAACACACTGGGCCGGATTCAGATACATTGGAGAATCTTTCGGCGGGGCGTAACCTATCTCAGATACGTTACGCCGCCGTTAATTAGGGCGCAAGTTCCGTATTCAGAAAGAACTTGCGCCCTTAGTTACGGCGGCGTAACGTCTGTGGTCCGGCGTAAGCCCGCCTAATTCAAATGTGGATGATGTGGGCGTGTTTTATTTAAATTCACTGTGACCCCACGTAATTGAAGTATTTTACGAACGGCGCGTGAAAAAATCCCAGTGCGCTTGCTCGAAATTACGCCACAAACCGTCAATGCTTTAGACGTGAACGTAACTTACGTACAGCCCTATTCGCGAACGACTTACGCAAAATTTTCAAAATTCGACGCGGGAACGGCGTCCATACTTAACATAGGATACCCCTTCTATAGCAGGAGTAACATTACGCCGGAAAAAAAGCCTAACGTAAACAACGTAAAAAAATGCGCCGGGTGGACGTTTCTGAATCGGCGTATCTACCTAATAAGCATATTCATCGCGTAACTATACGGAAGCGCCACCTAGCGGCCAGCGTAAATATGCAGCCTAAGATACGACGGTGTAAGACACTTAACTTACGTACAGCCCTATTCGCGAACGACTTACGCAAAATTTTCAAAATTCGACGCGGGAACGGCGTCCATACTTAACATAGGATACCCCTCATATAGCAGGGGTAACATTTACGCCGGAAAAAGCCTGACGTAAAAAAAATGCGCCGGGCGGACGTACGTTTCTGAATCGGCGTATCTACCTAATTAGCATATTCATCGCGTAACTATACGGAAGCGCCACCTAGCGACCAGCGTAAATATGCAGCCTAAGATACGACGGTGTAAGACACTTAACTTACGTACAGCCCTATTCGCGAACGGCTTACGCAAAATTTTCAAAATTTGACGCGGGAACGGCGTCCATACTTAACATAGGATGTGCCTTATATAGCAGGGGTAACTTTACGCCGGAAAAAGCCTAACGTAAACGACGTAAAAAAAATGCGCCGGGCGGACGTACGTTTCTGAATCGCCGTATCTACCTAATTAGCATATTCACCCCGTAACTATACGGAAGCGCCACCTAGCGGCCAGCGTAAATATGCAGCCTAAGATACGACGGTGTAAGACACTTACGCTGGTCGGATCTTAGGCAAATTCTGGCGTATCTAGCTTTCTGAATACAGAAAGAAGATACGCCGGCACTTCGTAGCACTTACGCGGCGTATCAATAGATACGCCGGCGTAAAGGCTATCTGAATCCGGCCCACACACATTTTTTTATATTATAACTTCGTTTTTACATTATTGATATTGCAATGTATACATTTAAACAATTAAAAAGCAATGTATGTATCTGTATCTGTATACATTTAATTTAATATAAATAGCAAAACTGATCGTGGTTCTCCCGACCGGGTCACTTCTTGTAACCTAAAACATAAAATTGAGCTCGGAAAGCCTCGCGCGCGCGCGCGCGCGCACACAGTCCATTCTCTGCCTCCCCATTGGACGCGCCTGCTCCTCTGACTTATACAGGCCTCCTCGCCACGCCCCCCCTCCAGACGAAGGCTTAGTGTGGGCGCGGTCTCCCAACCAAAGCTGTCAGCAGCTGTCAGCGCGGTCACGTGAGTAAACAAAAGCACATGGCTAGGCGGCGCGTGGCGGCACGACTGCGCTGAGTGAAGGCGGGGCGGAACGACAGAGAGGAAAGTGGGGCAGCCAATCAGGAAACCGCAAAGTGTGACAGTTCTCAGGGATTGGAGAAGGAGAGGACTTGGATGAATGATCATTGTAGGAAGAGGGGGGAGGGGAGGTTTATTGTCCTTGGGGGGGAGGGGGGGGGGGGTCTGATGCAGCTGGAAAACCTTTCTTTTTTTTTTATTAGTGTTTTATTTTGAGATTTAAAATTTTATAATAAGAATTGATTATTATTATTATTATTGGCCCGGATACAGGTAGATGTGTGCTTTTTTTTACGGAGGCGCAGGGCAACGTTTTTGCCCTGCGCCCCCGCAAATTTACTGCGCTGCCCTTCATTCACGGAGCAGTAGCTCCGTAAATTGCGTGGGCGCGCCGGCAAAATGCCCGGCGCAAGCGCGCGCAATTTAAATGTTCTCGTAGTGGGCGGGAATCATTTAAATTAGGCGCGTTCCAGCGCCGATCGTAGAGCGCATGCTCCGTCGGGAAACTTTCCCGACGTGCATTGTGGCAAATGACGTCGCAAGGACGTCATTTGCTTCAAAGTGAACGTGAATGGCGTCCAGCGCCATTCACGATTCACTTACGCAAACAACGTAAATTTCAAATTTCGCGACGCGGGAACGACGGGTATACTTTAGCATTGGCTGCCCCTGCTACTAGAAGGGGCAGCCTTACGCTAAACACGCCGTACGCAAACTACGTAAACTGCGTACGCAGGGCGGCGCGTACCGTAGTGAATCGGCGTTAGTATGCAATTTGCATACTATACGCTGAGCACAACGGGAACGCCCCCTAGCGGCCATCGCAAGAATGCAGCCTAAAATATGCAGGCATAAGAGCCTTATGCCACGCATATCTTAGGCTGCAGTCGGCGTAACGAGGTTCCTGAATCAGGAGCATTCGTTACGCCGGCGCAAGTAAGCAATTGCGCTGTGTAACTATGGTTACGCAGGCGCAATTGCTTCTTGAATCTGGGCTATTATTATTATTATTATCATACGTATGGACTTGGCGTCAAAGGGGTAAACGCAGTGGTGGCCCGTGGATTTTTTTTGGGGGGGGGGCAGCAAACAGTATTCACCCCCCCCAGGTCGGCCCGTCGGTGGCACTTACCCCATCACCGGTGGCTTCCTCTGCTCTCCACGGGTCATCACAGCGGCTTCCGCTTCCTCCCTCCTCCTCCTCGGCAGCCAATCTGGAGTCTCCTCTTTTCGGCCAACCGCAAAACGGGTATCACACCTGCTTCTGATTGGCTGGATTGAGGATCGGTGTTACAACCGCATGCTCTGTGAACCGAACCCACCCTATTTTGAAGCCTATTAGAACCTCTGGCTCTAATCAGGTGCTTAAAAAAACCAACTCTGGCCGCTGTAATTCATGCACCCGGTGCCAGTGGCGGTGCGTCCATAGCGGGGGGGGGGGGGCAGGAGCACCGACCCTCTCTCTTGTCCCCGATAATCAACAATAGATAGATTTGTGTATTGCATGAATCTATTTATTGTTGCCGCTGCCGCCCCCCTATTCAGGTGTCCGGCCCCTTGTCGAGTGCCGGCCATCTGAATTACAGCGGTGGGGGTGTTTTGGAAGTGCCTGATTAGAACCGTCGGCTCTGATCGGCTTCCAAATTGTTAAACAGAGGGCACACGGCTGTGCGTTCTCTGTTTAAACAGTTCTGTGTTATCGAATCGCTTCCCTAACACTGACCCGCCTCTCAGCCAATCAGGTGCACCGGGTCTGGTTACCTGTCACCTCATTGGCTTAAGCGACAGGCGCTGTGATTGGACTCCTATCGGAGAGACCATGGAGGACGGCGCTGACCTGAGAAAGGTAGGTGCCAGACGGGGGGGGGGGGGGGGGGGGCAAACTGGCAGCATTTGAGGGGGCAAACTGGCGGCAATTGATTGGACAAACTGGCAGCGTTTGGGGCAAACTGGCGGCTATTGATGGGGCAAACTGGCGGCAATTAATGGGCACAGTGACTGCGATCGAAGGGCACAGTGGCTGCGTTTGATGGGCACAGTGGTGGCAATTGATGGGCACAGTGGCAGGAATTGATGGGCACAGTAGCTGCGTTTGATGGGCACAGTGGCTGCGTTTGATGGGCACAGTGGCGGCGTTTGATGGGCACAGTGGCAGCAATTGATGGGCACAGTGGCGGCAATTGATGGGCACAGTAGCTGCGTTTGATGGGCACAGTGGCGGCAATTGATGGGCACAGTAGCTGCGTTTGATGGGCACAGTGGCGGCAATTGATGGGCACAGTGGCGGCAATTGATGGGCACAGTGGCGGCAATTGATGGGCACAGTGAGGCTGCAATTGAAGTTTTTTTTTTTCAGTTTGTTTGTGCCCCCCAAAAATTTTGAGCACCAGCCGCCACTGCCTGGTGCCCTGAACGCATGAACAGGGGGTGGCCGCGGCGGCCATGAATAGATTCATGCTATGCATGTGTAGCGCCCTTCTCCTGATGACCAGGCGCTATGTGAAATTTAGTGGGTGTCTGAGCTGATAATTGGCTCAGACTTTAATAATTGATGCTAAATCAGCCTCTGTTCTGGCTGTAACTGTGCTTGAAGGGATTTTCCCACTGTTGCCTGTAGGTGGCGATACCACCACAGGCCAATGTTGGAACTCAGGCAAGCTATGGTGTATTGGGTGTCTTTACCCGGGAACAGCCCAGTGGGAGTGGTCTCTCCCCGCTGGGCATGCTGGGGAAGGATACTTAAGGGACAGACGCGATGTGGTGAGCTGTTCTGCCTCGAGGCCCTCCTGGCTCGAGGTCCGTGTTGGCCTGAGGCTGTACTTCTACCAACTAGGCCCAGCTGTCCTGACTGGGGCCTATGATTTCAAAGGGATCCTGAGCTGTCCGTCTTGTGAGCGGGTGGCCTGGAGAGAGGGGGGTGGCACCCGGGCGCTCCTAATTGACGGGCCGCCAATGGTTAAACACCCCAATCATTAGGATCATTTATCTTTCAGACCTTTCTCTGGGCTTTGCTGCCACTTTGCCCGCCCCTCCCATGCTTCTCTATTGCACATGCAGAGCAAAGCAAAGGATCCAATCAAAAGCAGGAAAACTTTATTCAAATATTTTCCACACACAATAGCCACAAAAGACAGAAATCCTCTTTGTGGGTTGGCAAACCCAGATTTCACCTTGTAAAAGATACATTGACATCATCACCTTGCTGTACATAGAGAGCAGTGGTGCAGGAGGGGATCAGCAGGCCCCGCCCATTGCAGGTGGCTGCAGAAGGCTACAGGAGGGGATCAGCAGGCCCCGCCCATTGCAGGTGGCTGCAGAAGGCTACAGGAGGGGATCAGCAGGCCCCGCCCACTGCAGGTGGCTGCAGAAGGCTACAGGAGGGGATCAGCAGGCCCCGCCCACTGCAGGTGGCTGCAGAAGGCTACAGGAGGGGATCAGCAGGCCCCGCCCATTGCAGGTGGCTGCAGAAGGCTACAGGAGGGGGGCAGAGACACAACCAATCACAAGGAGCAAGAGCAGAGCCCTATCTTTTAGAGTAGATATAACTGAATGACATTTAGTTTGCTAATAAACAATTGCCTTTTATTTTTCCTTTGATAGAATACTAATTTTTTTTTTTTTTTTACATCCTTTGTTACAGATCAGTGCCGCTGATCTCCTGCTGTCTCTTTGCAGCCACTTCCTGTCTACATGCACTCCAGCAATGGCTGCATGGCTACGAGTCAATAGACTGCTCAGCTTCTGAGAGGGACTTGTTCAGTTGAATGAGCATTGTGTGTAAAGGCTAGTGTGGTGCTGGAAATGCACAGAACTGAGATATAGCCGGACACGGGGTGGTGTTTCGTGTTACCAGGGCGGGACCAGGGCTGTCTTAATGAGAGGGAACACCTGGGCACTGCCCAGGGGCCCTAGCTGCATGGGGGGCCCCCCTGCACTTTCCCCAAAGCAGCTGGTCCTTGAGCCCACGCTGCCCTGAAATTGGGGGCCCCATGATGGCACTGAGAGTGATAGATACACAGGGGAGGCAGTCTGCCTCCTACCTACATAATGTCTGTTTACCTGCACTGTCACCATTGTAGGGCCCCCAGAGCATTACTTTGCCCAGGGGCCCATGATGCTGTTAAGACGGCCCTGGGCGGGACAAGGGGTGGGGCAGGAGGGGTCGGCTGCCCTGGGCACTGTGGCATCATGTGAGGTGAGGGGGCACCATGTGGAGATTGTGGGAGAGGGGAATTGTGTTGGGTGGGGGAATTTAGTGGGTAGCAGGGGATAAGAATTGTTCCAGGAGGAGAAATTTTGGGGGATATGCGTTGGGAGGGGGGATAGGGAAGGTGGGGGGGAGAAGGATTTGTGCTAGGAAAGGTGATTTGGGGGGTTTGTGCTAGAAGATGTGATATGGTAGAGGGGGGAGGGGATGGGTGCTAGGAGGGGAAATTTTATTTGGGTCGGGGGGGGGGGGGGGGGGGGGGGGGGGGGGGGGGGGGGGGGGGGAATTTGTGGTAGAAGAGGTGATATGGTAGAGGGGGGAGGGGATGGGTGCTAGGAGGGGATATTTTATTTGGGTCGGGAGGGGGGGGGGATTTGTGGTAGAAGAGGTGATATGGTAGAGGGGGGAGGGGATGGGTGCTAGGAGAGGATATTTTATTTGGGTCGGGGGGGGGGGGGGATTTGTGGTAGAAGAGGTGATATAGTAGAGGGGGGAGGGGATGGGTGCTAGGAGGGGATATCTTATTTGGGTCGGGAGGGGGGGGGGGGGATTTGTGGTAGAAGAGGTGATATGGTAGAGGGGGGAGGGGATGGGTGCTAGGAGGGGATATTTTATTTGGGTCGGGAGGGGGGGGGGGTTTGTGGTAGAAGAGGTGATATGGTAGAGGGGGGAGGGGATGGGTGCTAGGAGAGGATATTTTATTTGGGTCGGGAGGGGGGGGGGGGGGATTTGTGGTAGAAGAGGTGATATAGTAGAGGGGGGAGGGGATGGGTGCTAGGAGGGGATATTTTATTTGGGTCGGGGGGGGGGGGGGGGATTTGTGGTAGTAGGGATGATCGGAGGGTATATGTGCTAGGAGGGGAAATGGGGTGGGGGGTCTGGAATATGTGATAGGAGGGGTGATTGTGCTGGGAAGGGGGGATTCAGAGTAGGGTGACCACGTGTCCCTGATAGCCCGGGCACCTTCCTTCCAGGACAATACAGTGTCCCGGAATGAAACTGACACAGCCACCCCCCCCCCCCCCCGGGCCAATTTTTGCTTAGGGGTAAACATTACAGGCCCATTTTTTTTTTGCCCCCCAACTACAGCCCCTCATTCTGCTTCTTCCCGGCTTCTGGAGTCCTCCCAAGTCCTTTCTTTTTTTCCTCATTTGTGTTTTGCATAATCTGGATGCCGGCCGGCGGCGGTGATTGGAGGGTGTCGGGGGGCTTCATTGTGCGTCTCCCTTTGAAGCGGCGGGGCACACCTGCCCAAACGCAAGTCTGAATAGCTGTGCCCAGATCGTCCAATCACCTCCCTCCTGACAGCTGCCCGCTCCGCATTCTTCTACCATAATGGGGCCTCCATGGAAACCCGGCGAGACAATCCGACAATGGAGAGGAACTGGAGGGTCCTGATTAGAACATCGTCCACTTTCTTCATTCGTCTTATCACTCCGATCGACGGGGGGGAAAAAAAGGGGGATCGATCGCTCCCTACAACAAATATTTATGTCCTTAGAAGAAAATGTCTTCCTAATGGTTTTAAAAAAAGTGCAATCAGTGCCGAGACAAGGTCATCTAAAATTGTGCCCCCCCCAAGATGTATAAGCATTGGGGTAGATTCAGGTAGCAATTGCGTCTGCGTAACCATAGTTACGCAGCGCAATTGCTTACTTGCGCCAGCGTTTCGAATGCTCCTGATTCAGGAACCTCGATACGCCGACTGCAGCCTAAGATATGAGTGGCATAGGGCTCTTATGCCGTCGTATCGTAGGCTGCATTCTTACGATGGCCGCTAGGGGGCGTTCCCGTAGTGGTCAGCGTATAGTATGCAAATTGCATACTAACGCCGATTCACTACCCTATGCGAGCCCTGCGTACGCAGTTTACGTTGTTTACGTTCGTCGGGTTTTGCGTAAGGCTGCTCCTGCTATTAGCAGGGGCAGCCAATGCTACGTATACCCGTCGTTCCCGCGTCGCGAAGTTTAAATTTTACGTCGTTTGCGTAAGTGAATCGCGAATGGCGCTGGACGCCATTTACGTTCACTTTGAAGCAAATGACGTCCTTGCGACGTCATTTGCCGCAATGCACGTCGGGAAAGTTTCCCGACGGAGCATGCGCACTACGTTCGGCGCGGGAACGCGCCTAATTTAAATGATCCACGCCCCCTACGGGATCATTTAAATTACGCGCCCTTACGCCGGGCATTTTTGAGGAGCGCCCACGCAAATTACGTGGCTGCTGCTTCGTGAATGAAGCGTAGCGCAGATAATTTGCAGGGGGCGCAGGGCAAAAACGGGACGCTGCGACTCCGTAAGAAGTGCGCAGCGGTACCTGAATCTAGCCCACTATGTGTCAGCGAAAATCCCCTCCCCCCCAAAAAATTGTGCTCCAATCTGAAAGGCTCACCTCCCAAGCACCCAGTTCAAATCCACCTCTACCCATATACCCCATCACAAGTCCCCCCCTCCCAAAAAAAATTCCCCTCTTCTAGCACAAATCCTCCTATACCCCTCAAATCTCCCCACCCCCAATCCCCCATTCTGGAACAAATCCCCCCCCCCCCCAAATTTCCCCTCCTAGCAAACTCCCCCCTGCCCCCAAAAAAATATCCCCTCTACCATATTACTTTTATAGCACAGACCTCCAAATCCCCCCCCCCCCCATTTCAGCACAAATTCCCCTCCCACAATCTCTAATTTCAGAACAAATCCAGCCCCCCCCCTACAAATTTCCCCTCCGAGGATGAATCCCCCCCGCCCCCAAAAAATTCCCCTCTACTATAATACTCTTATAGCACAAATCCCCCCCCCCCCCAAATTTCCCCTCCTAGCAAACTCCCCCCTGCCCCCAAAAAAATATCCCCTCTACCATATTACTTTTATAGCACAGACCTCCAAATCCCCCCCCCCCCCCATTTCAGCACAAATTCCTCTCCCACAATCTCTCATCTCAGAAAAAATCCAGCCCCCCACAAATCCTCTTCCCCCATCCCAGCACAAATCCCCCCCCCCTAGTCAGTAGTGTATTTATGTTTTGTGCTGCCCTAGGCCTGACTAAAAACTCATGACCCCCCCCCCTAATTGAAATATGACACACCCCTTCCAGACAAGGCCATGCCCCTTTCTGTTTAAGACCCACCCTGAAATTTTCAAATGGGGGCCGGGGGGGGATTGCCTTGATTTGCATAGATTTTTTCTCACTTCCTGTTTGGCTATGGGACAGGAAGTGAAGGGAAATCTCTGCAATGGGACAGGGATGGTAAAAAAATAAACTGACAGGGGCTCTAACCCTCCCTTACTCTATCCAAAATGAAAAAAAAAAAATGTTGTCTATAGTTCTACTTTAAGCAAAAATGTCTGATAATTTAATGGCGAGGACTAAGAAGATTCAGGCTCCAGTCACACCTTGGCGACAAAATGCCCGACGCTCGTGCCGCTGGAGGGGAGAATTGCCATTGATGTCTATGAGATGGTTCACATCTCATAGACGCCGTACGCCTGAAAACAAGTCCCGGACCCTTTTTTTCAGGCGGCATTGGCGTTCGGCCATAGACATCAATGGCAATTCTTTGTGAAAAAAAAAAGTAACCTAATCGCGGCAAAATACGCCGCGTACGCGGCGTTACTTGTCGCCGAGGTGTGAATGCAGTGATAACCATGCCAATGGTGCAGCAGGAAACATACAGCACAGTGAGGAAGGTTTGTGGTCTAGGATGATAGGACAGTCCCCCCCCCCCCCCCCCAACAGTTGCGGAATGCTGGCCGCCGGCATACAGGAAGCAGTGCAGCTGTGTTATGGGGGCGCTTAACCAATTTGCCTCTTAGCCCAGTCCACCCCATAAGACTGGCGCTACACTAACAGTGTAGCGCAAGGCGGCGGGGACTCTTTCCGTGCTGCCCCCCCTGCAAAGTGCTGGCCTGGGGCTTGTTGGCCTAGGCCAGTGATGGCGAACCTTGGCACCCCAGATGTCCCGGGCACCTTCCTTCTGGGACAATACAGTGTCCCGGAATGAAACTGACACGGTAGTAGGGATGATCGGAGGGTATATGTGCTAGGAGGGGAAATGGGGTGGGGGTCTGGAATATGTGATAGGAGGGGTGATTGTGCTGGGAAAGGGGGGATTCAGAGTAGGGTGACCATGTGTCCCGGATAGCCCGGGCACCTTCCTTCCAGGACAATACAGTGTCCCTGAATGAAACTGACAACAGCCATCGCCGCCCGCCCACCGCCCGGGCCAATCTGATGCCCCCCAAAAAAAGGCCGCCACATCACCACTTTACTCATTGACAGTACTTGTCCTGGCCGGGAATGCCTGGAGGAGCACAATCCCCGCCCCCTGCTTGTGATTGGAGAAACCATAAATCCCGCCTCTTGTGTCCAATCACTGTGCTGTGATTCGTTACACCACAAGCTGATTTTTGGGAAGGGGGGGTGTGTCCCGGAACGGTAGTTTGGAAATGTGGTCACCCTATAAAAAACGCATATTTTTTGGGGGCAATGCGAATTGCGAAGAATGCCCCGCAGACATGTGAACCAGCCTCATTCAAATGAACGTATTTTAAAATGTCATGCGAATCGGATCCGGTGTAAGCCGCATTCCAATTCGCATAGGTGTGAACCGGGCCTTAAACGCTGAACTTCGCAGCGGACTGGTGTGATCCCAGCCGGAGAGCTCCATACAGAGAGATCAGACATAGTAAAGTAGTAGCCGAGCTCTCCTGGGAACGATACCAAATCCCTCCAGACACGGCGACGGCGATTCGTGCGATCGAACGATCTCTTACACTCATCACCTAATCTGAACAGAGTACAAACCTTCCGCATTGGTGGGATAAAAATTGATGGTCACAACAGACTGCATTTTTCAGCCAAGCCCCCATTTTTTTCCCCCCAGCCTCAAACCAAACAAGTCGCGCTCGCCTCGCACGCCGCACATCCCTCATGATAATGAAGCGCTCTCCCGATTTTTACAGGTCAGCCCATCAATGTGGGGCGCTGTCACGGCGCAGGACAGAGGTTAATGTCTTTTCTCACCTACACCACCAATCTGCATGAACGATCGCCTTCCCGTATCGCGTCCGTGTTAATTACCTTTGTAGGTGATAAAGAACTCTATTAAGACAAACGCGACGACGCAATGAATCACCGCCAAGCTTGTTCATCAAAACCGCGCCTTCGCCACTCGTATCATTGGACAGTATGGAAGGCAGATGTGAAGAATAATGAGCCTTAATGTTGTCATGTTTACTAAAGTCATATTAACCACTTCAGCCCCGCCGGACCATTTGGCTGGTTAAAGACCGGGCCACTTTTTGCGATTCGGCACTGCATCGATTTATTCCTTTTTTAATTCTATTTTTATTATCCTTACCAGAGCACTTTTTGCGATTTGGCACTGCGTCACTTTATTTTTATTTATTTTTAATATTCTTACCAGAGCGCTATTTGGCACTGCGTCGCTTTATTTAAATTTTTTTTATTCATTATTTTATTATCCTTACCCAGAGCACTTTTTGCGATTTGGCACTGCGTAGTTTTAACCGACAATTGCGCGTTCGTGCAACGTGGCTCCCAAATAAAATTTGCGTTCTTTTTTTTTCCCACAAAGAGCTTTTATTTGGTGGTATTTGATCACCTCTGCGGTTTTTATTTTTTGCACTATAAGCAAAAAATAGAGCGACGATTTTGAAAAAAAAAAGCAATATTTTTTACTATAATAAATATCCCCCAAAATATATAAAATAAAAATACGGTACATATTTTTGGTAAACAGAAAAAATATACATCGCAATAAGCGTTTGGTTTGCGCAAAAGTTATAGCGTCTTCAAAATAGGGGATACATTTATGGCATTTTTATTAATATTTTTTTACTAATATGGCAGCGATTAGCAATTTTTATCGTGACTGCAACATTATGGCGGACACTCTTGACACTATTTTGGGATCATTGTAATTTTTACAGTGATCGGTGCTATAAAAATGCACTGATTACTGTAAAATTGACACTGGCAGTGAAAGGGGTTAACCTGCAGGGGGCGCTGAAGGGGTTTAGTGTGTCCTAGGGAGTGATTCTAACTGTTAGGGGGCGTGGCTTGCCGTGACGCGTCACTGATCGCTGCTCCCGATGACAGGAAACAGACGATCAGTGACATGTCACTAGGCAGAACGGGGAGATGCTGACATCTCCCTGTTCTTCAGCTCTGTGACCCAATCGCGGGATACCAGCGGCGATCGGGTCCGTGGGCACAGAGCTCACAGCCGACTGTGCGACCACATGGCTCGCAAATTAAAGGGGACGTAACTGTACACCCATTTGCGCAGTGGTGCCATTCTGTACATTGTAGTTTTTTTTACCTCAATGCAGGAAATGCATTCATGTAAAAAAAAAAAAAAACACTAAGGCTTCATTTCCACGGACGTTTTAAAAAACGGGCTGTAAAGCTAGTACAGACGCCAGGAAAAAAGTGGCGTTTTTAAAGTGATATTTTTTTGCGTTTTTCATTCAATGCACGTTTTGCCGCGCTAGTTTTCAGCCGCGTTTTTCTGTTTCTATGCAAAATCAATGGTTCCCCATGGGAGCCCATTGATTTGAATAGAGGTGGCACCAGAAGTCGGATCAAGATGATCCGACTTGCGGGGAGACTGATGTGCAGAGAATCTTGGAGAATCCCGCTCAAATTAAAAAAACAAAAAAAAATTGCATGAGGTTCCCCCCAGGGTGATACCAGACCCTATGGTCTGGTATGGATTTTAAGGGGAACAGCTACGCTGAAAACAGCGTGGGGATTCCCCCCAAAATCCATATCAGACCCTCATCCGAGCATGCTGCCCGCCTGGTCAGGAATGGGGGTGGGGACAACACCACCCGGAGCATGCTGGAACTGTGACGTCATAAGAGGCCTATATAAATCATTGCGCACCGCACACCCCGGCATTACAGCAGGAGAGAGCGTCGTGGCAACATCAGAAGAAGAAAGCAACGAGGAAGACCGGAGCGGGCTGGCAGCTGCGCGGAGGAGAACCAGGGAGAGCGGAGGAGAACCAGGGAGAGCTGGCTAATAAATTTTAAAAACCTGTGTTGCGTTTTTATTTTATTGACACTTTTCCTCCCTTATTAAAGGGGGCTCCCAGATTCCGATAAGCCCCCCCACCCGCAGACCGACAACCAACAGCCAGGGTTGTCGGGAAGAGACCCTTGTCCCCATAAACATGGGGACAAGGTGCTTTGGGGTAGGGGGGCGCAGCCCCAAAGCACGCGCCCCCCCATGTTGAGGGCATGCAACCTGGTACGGCTCGGGGGGCACGCTTGCTCATCCCCCTATTTCTGACCGGCCGGGGGGCATGCTCGGATAAGGGTCTGGTGTGGATTTTGGGGGAACCCCACGCTGACGAACAAAACAAAGTCAAGTCTCTCCTGCCGCAAGTTGCTAAAGTCAGAGGGGGGAAAAAACGGGGGGGAGGCTTGCCCCTGTCGCCAAAAGGTGGGGGGGGTCAGACTAAAAATATAAAAAAAAAAAAAAAAAAAAAAAAAATTGCGAGTTTCTACAGGTGGGGAGGTCAGACGAAAACACAACGGGGCGAACGGGCCAGCCCTTTTACAGGTGTAATGCCTGTACCCCCCCCTGATGGCGGCCCTGCACTCACAGTATCTCTATTAAGATCAGGAGGTCAACCCAGAAGACTAAGAACATCTTGTGGTGAAAAGAAGTACTGCATGTACTGTTTTTCAATACAGTGGAACCTTAGATTACGAGCATAATCCGTTCCAGGAGAATGCTTGTAATCCAAAACACTTGCATATCAAAGCGAGTTTCCCCACAGAACTCAATGGAAACTAAAATAATTTGTTCCGCATTGACTTCTATGGCATGCAATACCGTATGTGGTCAGAGGTGGGGGGGGGGGCGCCAGAGAGCCTCAAAAAGGCTTGGGGACAGCTCGGCTGAACTAGGAAAACCTCAGAAAGGCTCGGAAAGAGTGTATTTGTGGGTTTTTCAGAGTATTTAAGGAACGGCTCCGCCCCCACCTCAGACCAAATGCGGTACTGCACACAGCTTTGAGTCAGGATTTAAAAAAAAAAAAAAACAGTGCTCGTTAACCGTTACTCGCAATCCGAGGTTTGACTGTACTTTTAGATTATGTTCAGGTGTAATAAATACAAAATGTTGCCCTTGTGTAGCCAGCAACTGACAAATGCAAATGTGGAGATTACACAGTTTAGGATCTTCAGTCTCCATGAAAAGTCACATGCTGGGCTTGATTAGAAAGCCTAGATTGCACTGCGCACACCGTAGCATCGACGTTCCTGTAGTAAATGCGCCTTTAACCACTTGTCCACCGGAGGACATCATATGACGTCCTCCAATTTGTGCGGCGATATCTGAATGATGGGGGCAGCTACAGTCATCATTCAGATATCGCCGTCTTCAGCCGCCGATTCTGCGCACGATAAGAAATATCAAAGCGGCGGCTCCGCCGCTTGTTCGTTCTTATAGGCAGCGGGAGGGGACGTCCCCGCCGCCATCCGGTGCTTCTCCGGGCTCTCCCGTGCCATCGGGGGCCCGGAGAGCAAATCGGTCGGCGCTGCTGGAAAGCATAGAGATGACTGGTCTATGACCGTCGGAGGCCCGGGCACGACGTTACACCTGGTACCCGGAAGTAAACAAAGCCGCAATCGCGGCTGTCAGCATGTGATTGGTGTTTTTTTCCCCCCACAGATTTAATGCTTGTAAGCCTGGAGGAGAGATGTGAGGTCTTATTGACCCCGCCTCTCTCCATAAAGAGGACCTGTCACACACCATTCCTATTACAAGGGATGTTTACATTCCTTGTAAGAGGAATAAAAGTGATTAACCACTTAACGCCCGCCGCACGCCTATTTACATCCACAGAATGGCACGTACAGGCAGATGGGCGTATAAAAACACGTCCTTGCCTTCTAGCGGGTGGGGGGTCCGATCGGGACCCCCCCCCCCCCCCGCTGCGTGCGGCTTACCTCGGGGAGCGATCCGGGACGACGGCACGGCTATTCGTTTATAGCCGCTCCCCGGAGCTGAAGAACGGGGAGAGCCGTATGTAAACATGGCTTCACTGTGGCGGCGTATCGATCGAGTGATCCCTTTTATAGGGAGACTCGATCGATGACATCAGACCTACAGCCACACCCCCCTACAGTTGTAAACACACACTAGGTGAACACTAACTCCTACAGCGCCCCCTTGTGGTTAACTCCCAAACTGCAACTGTAATTTTCACAATAAACAATGCAATTTAAATGCATTTTTTGCTGTGAAAATGACAATGGTCCCAAAAATGTGTCAAAATTGTGCGAAGTGTCCGCCATAATGTCGCAGTCACAAAAAAAAAAAAAGCTGATCGCTGCCAATAGTAGTAAGAAAAAATAAAAAGAAATGAATAAAAAATGCAATAAAACTACCCCCTATTTTGTAAACGCTATAAATTTTGCGCAAACCAATCGATAAACACTTATTGCATTTTTTTTTTTACCAAAAATAGGTAGAAGAATACGTATCCGCCTAAACTGAGGAAAAAAAAAATGTATATATGTTTTTGGGGGATATTATAGCAAAAAGTAAAAAATATTAAATTTTCTTTAAAATTGCTCTATTTTTGTTTATAGCGCAAAAAATAAAAAAAACGCAGAGGTGATCAAATACCACCAAAAGAAAGCTTTATTTGTGGGGAAAAAAGGACGCCAATTTTGTTTGGGAGACAACGCCGCACGACCGCGCAATTGTCTGTTAAAGCGACGCAGTGCCGAATCGCAAAACCTGGCCTGGGCATTTAGCTGCCTAAAGGTCCGGGGCTTAAGTGGTTAAAAAAAGTGTTAAAAAAATAAAAATAAATTCTCAAAACACCCCTGTCCCCGTTATCTTGCGCGCAGAAGCGAACATGCATGCAAGTCCCGCCCACATATGTAAACGCCGTTCAACCAGCACAAGTGAGGCATCGTCGCGTGCGTTAGAGCGTGTGCAACAATTCTAGCACTAGACCTCCTCTAACTCGAAAATAGTAACCTGTAAAAAAAAAATGCTAAAGTGTCACCTATGGAGATTTTTAAGTACCGAAGTTTGGCGCCATTCCATGAGTGTGCGCAATTTTAAAGCGTGACATGTTAGGTATCAATTTACTCGGTGCAACATCTTTCACATTATACAAAAACATTGGGCTAACTTTACCGTTGTTTTTTATTCCAGGGAACTTTTTTTCCCCCCACATATATATTATATATTTAGATATATTGAAATTTAATTATATCAATATATCTAAAAATAATTTAAAATATATTTAGAGTTAAAGCGGAGTTCCGGCCACAATTTCAATATATATATATATATATATATATATATATATATATATATATATATATATATATATATATATATATATATATATATATATATATATATATAACCCCTGTAATACACAAGCTTAATGTATTCTAGTAAAGTTAGTCTGTAAACTGAGGTCCGTTTTGTTAGGTTGTTACAGCATTTAGACACTTTATAAAATAGAAATTGACTGGGGCCAACTTAAGTGTGGGCATCATGAAGTCAGACTGTATTACTTCCTGGATTTCAGCCTTACAGATCTCGCACATGCTCAGTGCTGCACAAGCAGTGTCAGATCAGGTTTCAGCACCTGTACTGTCCAAGTCACATGATTCTTTGAGACTGGGGAGTGCACAGACTCCATGAAAGTTACACCCATTCCCAGGAGTCTGTGCGGTGTAGGTTAGGAAGCCTAAGCACCTAGGTGCAGGAAGAGGGAAGATTAACTATTCTGCCTAGCAACAACACTTTGAAGGCATCTAAAAAAAAAAAAAAATTTCGTAAAGGACTAATGACATTTTTTTAAAACTACGGATGTAATGTTATATTTATGGGTGGAACTCCACTTTAAAATATAGAATATATTTGGACTATTAATATAATAGAGATATCATGTATTAATAACCCACACTTTTGGCTTTTGCTATACATGAAGACCACATGCCAAGAGAAAAGCGATATAAAAATTCTACTTCGGAGACCTTGTCAGGAATTCCAGCCATCTTGAAGACGGCATCTTTATTTTTATTAAAAACAAAAAATAAAAAGATAGCAGCATCTCTAGAAATAGTTTTTTTAAAAATTGGGACAGATTGCGTATATAGGAAATTTAAAAAGGGAGAAAAAAAAAAAAAAAAAAAAAGTAGAAGATTGCACACCGACAAGTACACCTGGAAGAACTCTAGGCCCCTCCCACAACGCTTTACTTTCCTCACCACAATCCATCCCATTCCTTGAGCAGCATTTTCTGTAGCAGCATTAAAAAAAAAAAAAAAAAATTGGTCTTGTGGCCATTAAAAATAAGTTGCATTGCCGTTGACAGGAGGCAGGCAGGCACAGTTCGATAAAAAAAAAAGTTCATAAAAGCAAACATGCCAGCTTGTAGCGCCCCCTGGAGGCACCTCCTGTCACGTTAAGAGTCCAATGTATTAGGAGAGTTATTCAGAGTCCGGGGTTCTCTGCTTCTTGTCGCTCTGTGGAGGGGTCAGGACTCCGCTGGGGACTGGAATGATTCTGCTCTCTTCCTTCATCTGTTGCCGCTTCGCTTGTGCCTTGTCCTGAAAAAGGGGGGGGGGGGGGCAGAAGTTACAAAAACAGGCTTCTCAAATTCACACAAGAACCAAATAAATAGTTACTGGATACATAGGATTTTCATTCTAGTTATTAGATCAGGGTTTGACAAATTCGCTTGGAATCTAGGAGCCAGTTAAAAAAGTTAGGAGCCAGAAAACGCACCCCGTCCCGACGAGCTTGCGCGCAGAAGCGAACACATACGTGAGCAGCGCCCGCATATGTAAACGGTGTTCAAACCACACATGTGAGGTATCGCCGCGATTGGTAGAGCGAGAGCAATAATTCTAGCCCTAGACCTCCTCTGCAACTCAAAACATGCAACCTGTAGAATTTTTTTAAACAACGCCTATGGAGATTTTAAAGGGTAAAAGTTTGTCGCCATTCCACGAGCGGACGTAATTTTGAAGCATGACATGCTGGGTATCAATTTACTCGGCGTACCATTATCTTTCATAATATTAAAAAAAAAAATATGGGGATAACTTTACTGTCTTATTTTTTAATTAAAAAAAAGTGTAATTTTTTCCCAAAAAAGTGCGCTTGTAAGACCGCTGCGCAAATACGGCGTAACAGAAAGTATTGCAACGATCGCTATTTTATTCTCTAGGGTGTTAGGATAAAAAATATATATAATGTTTGGGGGTTCTAATTAGAGGGAAGAATATGGCAGTGAAAATAGTGAAAAATTACATTAGAATTGCTGTTTAACTTGTAATACCAACGGCTCACCACCAGATGGCGCCAGCCCCCCCACTTCCACCCTGCCTGCGGGCCATTTATAACTGGTCCGCGGGCCGGTACTTTGAGACCACTGGTCTAGGCCCTTGGACCGCGAATCTCCTTTGGACTTGTAGTTGGCTTTCGGTATCTGGAGGAGATTTTAAAATTGGTGGATCGCAGAACGCGATTGGGATTATGGGCTTTTATTTTTTCGCATAGATAATGGGGAGCATTCCCATAGATACATCTATGCAGTAGACAGAGTGCTTTAAAAGTGATTCTGTCTTTTACTGGTAACCAGTGAAGGGTTCTCAGTGAAGGTGAGATTGATTCCCAAGGTTTTTTCCCAGTCACAAGTCTAGCGGCCGTATTTTGAACGACTTGTAGACGAGCGATTTGGTACTTGGGGAGTCCGAGGTAAAGGGCATTTGCATAGTCCAATCTTGAGTTTACAATAGCTCCCACCACGACCGCTATGTCTTCCTTGGGAATAAAAGGAGTAAGTCTGCGTAGTAGGCGCAGCAGATGGTGAGATCCGCCGACTACTGACCCTATTTGTGCGTCCAATGTCATGTGAGAGTCAAAGACGACCCCGTGGGGCAGCGGGACACCGTGGGGCAGCGTACAGACCGTCGTTTTTTGTGATGAAGAAAGTTATGAAGCGAGCTTCAATGGAAAAGAGTGCTGAACGCAACTTCGCTTTGCTAGAGCATTTTGAAAAAACTATGGTGTGTAGGAAACGTTTTTTTTTTTTTAAATGAAGTTTCAAAAACGGTTTATTTCATGATTTAAAACGTCGGTTTCATCACAAAAAAACGACCGTGTGTGCAAGGCAAAGGGGGACACCGCAAGGCAAAGGGGGACACCGCAAGGCAAAGGGGGACACCGCAAGGCAAAGGGGGACACCGCAAGGCTCATACTCAAGTCAATTCGTTTTCAGATTTGTGGTAAAATTAGGTGCCTCAGCTTATATACACGGTACTCTCCTTGTGGAGAGTGTCAATGACTCTTCTGGGCAACTGTCAAGTCAGCAGTCTTTCCCATGATTGTGTAACCTACTGAACCAGACACAATGTAAAGGCTCAGGAACCCTTTACAGGCGTGTTGAGTCAACTAGCCGATTAGAGTGCGATTCCATGAGTCTACAATATTCAAATTTTCTGAGATACTGAATTTTTGGGTTTTCTTTATCTGTAAGCCATAATCAAAATGAAAAGAAAGCAATCCTTGAAATCTCACCGTGCAACACATTTTTATAAAAAAAGTCACGTTTTGAATTGAATTACTGAAATAAAATGGATGATATTTTGCGAGATGCACCTGGAGATATTACTGACCAGAAGTTGTAAGCAGTCTGTGTGCGCCTGGATGTTGTGCATGTCCTCTATGTCCACCCCTCGGAAGATCTTCATTGTGGACGGTTTCCCAGAATCCCTTATTGCCGTAGCGAAAGGCACAATGTATTTGATGCAGTCTTCCAACTCCGTCCACTCATAGCCTGGAAATAAAAAAAAAAAAAAAAAAAAAAAGTACAATACAGTGCCGATCAGATAAAATAGAGGAGGAGGAACAGGAAGAGGAACAGGAAGAAGGAGAAGGAGAAGAAGAAGACACTTGATCAGTCTCAACTCACAGGCATTTATATACACTTCTGGGGCACAGTCTAACTCTTGGCATCCATTTACTGGGTGTTTACACCCAGTGGGCAGGAAGACTGATCACATGACCATTGGTCTCACATAATCAGCAGCTGGTCCCACTGGCTCCAAATTACTAGAGACTGCTGGGAGCAATCAGCATGGACATTCCCAGATTCAAACAGGGTTTCCCAATCAAGGTTATTCCTACCCCCTGGGATATGGGAACATCTCTAAGGCCCTTCGGCTTTCACATTGAGGTTGCTGGGCAGGAGTTTGAGGCGGTATAGCAGCGCAATTTTTAGCGCTGTACCGCCTGAAAAACTCCTCAGTGTGAAAGGGGTCTTACACTGCATAGCACAGGGATATGCAGTTAGCGGACCGCCAGCTGTTGCAGAACTACAAGTCCCATGAGGCATAACAAGACTCTGACAGCCACAAGCATGACACTCAAGGGCATGATGGGACTTGTAGTTTTGCAACAGCTGGAGTTCCGCTAATTGCGTATCCCTGGCGTATAGGGTTCTTTACTGTAAGAGCGGCAAGGATGTGGCATTCCCTTCCACAGGCAGTGGTTTCAGCGGGCAGCATCGATGAAAGACCACAACATACAGGGATATACAATTTAATGACAAACACGCATAGGTTGGACGTGTCTTTTTTCAACCTCACCTACGACGTAAATATACTGCGGCAAGGCGGCTCTATTGTACAAAATGACGTGCAAACCAGTCCCGGTTACAGTTTGAATTCTTACCAGAAACTTTTTCCACCAGATCGGCGTTGGAGAAGTGGTAGAGTGCAGATGCGGCGAGGACGCTGTACGGATATTCCAGACAGGCGACGTCCAAGACGCACAGATCCAACAGCTGCAACAAGATCAGAGCAGTTATTTTCCGATACCACGCCAACGGAAAAATTCAACAACACCAACATGGCAGGCGGGCACCTACCTCCACTATCTGTATGTAGGTCTCCTGGGGGTATTGTGGAAGGAGGAAGTGCTGCAGCTCTCGGATATAAGCCACTTGTAGGTAGATGTTCAGCCACGAGACCGTCGTCATTGGAGATAAACACCATTTAAGTGCCTAGAAAGAACATAAAGGGGGGGGGGGGTTTAATCCTGCAATCAATTTATAGGAGTCAATTAACCACTTCTGTACCAAGCGGATTCCAGCACTCCTCTCCATGTGAAAATCATTTTTGGCTAGAAAATTACTAAGACCCCCACAGCTCTCCTCCAGGCCGGAAAACACCAAAAACGCTACATTTTAACCACTTCAGGACCTTGGGTGTTTTTTTAGATTTGGCGCCTACAAGACTAAAACATTTTTTTTTGCTAGAAAATTACTTAAAATCCTCAAACATTATATATATATTTTTTCCAACACCCTTGAGCAGCGTTTCCCCAACTCCAGTCCTCAAGCCACACCAACAGGTCAGGTTTTCGGGATTTCCCTCAGATGAAACAGCTGTGGTAATTACTAAGGCAGTGAAACCGATCAAGTCACCTGTGCAAAATAATGGAAAGCCTGAAAACATGACCTGTTGGTGTGCCTTGAGGACTGGAGTTGGGAAACACTGCCCTAGAGAATAAAATGGTGGTCATTGCAATACTTTTTGCCACACCTTTTTTGCGCAGCGGTCTTACAAGTGATTCAGTTCGCATGTGTTGCGCTTTACAAGTCTCTCTCTACAAGCACACTTTTTTGGGGAAAAAATTCACTTTAATTAAAAATAAGACAAAAGTAAAAAAGTCAAGCCAATTTTTTTATATATTGTGAAAGATATGTTACGCCGAGTGAAATGATACCCAACATGTCACACTTCAAAATTGTGCCCGCTCGTGGAAGGACGTCAAACATTTACCCTTAAAAATCTCCATAAGCAACGTTTAAATTCTATAGGTTGCATCTTTTGAGTTACAGAGGAGATCTAGGGCTAGAATTATTGCTCTCGCTCCAACGATCGCGGCGATGTCACTTGTGTGGGTTGAACACCGTTTTCACATGCGGGCGCCACTTACGTATGCGTTCGCTTCTGCACGCGAGCTCGTCGGGACAGGGCGTTTTAAAAACATTTTTGGGTTATCTTATTTTATGATTTTTTTTTTTTTTTTCAGTGTAAAAAGGGGATCACTTTTATTCCCATTACAAGGAGTGTAAACATCCCTTGTAATAGAAAAAAAGCATGACAGGTCCTCTTAAATATGAGATCTGGGGGTCAAAAAGACCTCACATCTCATATTTAGTCTTAAATTCAAAAAGAAAAAGAAAAGAAAGTCGTCATTTGAAAAAAATGATAACTAGAAAATGTTGCTTTAAGAAGCATGGGCGGAAGTGATGTTTTGACTATGCTATGGGGACGGGTGGGTGCCATCTTGCCCTCACTCGTATCCCAGCCGACCAGGGTATAGGATTCGATCGCCGCCGCTACCGACGGCTCCGGTAAGCAGCGGAGGGCCCCCTCTCCAGCCGCCAACAGTGATCTCGCGGAGACCACCGTTATCGTTTACAGGACCGCTCACAGTAAAGACTGATTGGCAGCAGCTGCTGCCGTTACCG
Organism: Rana temporaria; assembly: GCF_905171775.1. NCBI lineage: Eukaryota > Metazoa > Chordata > Amphibia > Anura > Ranidae > Rana > Rana temporaria. The sequence continues at coordinate 153,674,622 of NC_053499.1, read as the reverse complement.
AGATATCCATCTTTAAAGTACAGACGTGTATGTACACGAGCGGGTCCTTAAAGCAGGAGTTCACCCATTTATTTATTTTTTTCTCTTTTCCCCTTAGATTCCTGCTCGTTTGGTCTAGGGGAATCTGCTAGTTGTTTTAAAATATGAGCTGTACTTACGGTTTACGAGATGCATCTTCTCCGTCGCTTCCGGGTATGGGTCTTCGGGAGCGGGCGTTCCTTCTTGATTGACAGTCTTCCGAGAGGCTTCCGACAGTCGCATCCATCACGTCACTAGTAGCCGAAAGAAGCCGAACGTCAGTGCGGCTCTATACTGCGCCTGCGCACCGACGTTCGGCTTCTTTCGGAAAATCATGACGCGATGGATGCGACCGTCGGAAGCCTCTCGGAAGACTGTCAATCAAAATAGGAACGCCCATTCCCGCAGCCCATACCCGAAAGCGGCGGAGAAGATGCATCTCGTAAACCGTAAGTACGGATCATATTTTAAAACTAGCCGATTCCCCTAGACAAAACGAGCAGGAATCTAAGGGGAAATAGTATATTGTAGGGGTGAACCTCCGCTTTAAGTGGTTAAAGATCCGATACTTTCTAAGCCAAGATCTCATCCGTTTACTTCCGGCGGCCCGGACAGAACGGTTTGGTATTTTGGACGGCCATTTTATCAGAGAAATTCACAAAACGAGGCCTGTTGGAGGTTGAGAACCACGGATCTAAAAGCCCCCCCCACCCTCCTCCTGTCCATCGCTCACCTTCATGATGATCAGCTCCATGCAGATGATCTCGTCTTCAGTACAAGCCCCGTCTGTAATATAGGCAAACTGATGCAGCTTGGGGGGGTAGATCTCCTGAAGGACAAAAAAAAAAAAAAAAGGCGATGAGAACAAAGTCCCTTCCTGTGAGAGAGAAAACACCCAACAGACGAGAAACCCGAGCAACGCCCTGCAGACGCATGTCACAGCTTTGTTCTGCTGGTCTGTATCGTCTCAGACTGAATACACGGAGCTAGAGAGTCCAAATGGATTGAATTTGTCTGGCTGGTGATGGTCTAGAAACTACGGCCCTCCAGTTCAGGAACTACAATTCCCATCATGCCTGTGAATGTCAGTGTGTTACAATGCCTCATGGGATGTGTAGTTCTGCAACAGCTGGAGGGCCGTAGTTTGGAGACTCCTGGTCTAGACCATAGGGGGTAGGGAATTAAAATTCAGGAAGGTCCAGTCAGTAAAGTTTTCTTCCAGCAGAGATCTGAATCTCAGGTTTGATTCTTAAGGGCACCTCTGTATTGGCAAACATGCCGCATGGTGCCACAGTGCCATGCATCTTGGAACCCCGGAATAAAAAAAAAAAAAACCCAAGCTCTACCATAATAAATGGACCACCTACACGCAGAATGCAATGATGTGAACCTAGCCTCAGATCCTTCACATCACAATCTTGTTACATCAGTGTTCTCAGCGCCCCCTCCCCTTCACATTCTTGTTTTCTGCCCCCCTCTATAGCACCCCTACTTCAAATTGCAGTTCCCAGCAGGCCTATCACCCCCCCTACATTTCTGTCCATGCCCCCTTTATAGCACCCCTCCTTATTGCATCCCCCTCCTCACCCCTTTATAGAACCCCCCTCACACTGCAATCCCTAGCCCCCCCTTTAAACTCCTGTCACTCAACCACCATGTAGGACCCCCTGCACATCCCTGTGCTTGTTCCCTTTATAGTACCCCGACTTCACACTGCAAAATCCCCCCCCCCCAACATTCCTGTCCTCACCCCCTTTATAGCACCCCTCATTTCAGTCCCCATACCCCCACATTCCTGTCCTCGCCCCCTTTATAGCACCCCTCATTTCAGTCCCCTTACCCCCCACATTCCTTTCCTCACCCCCTTTATAGCACCCCTCATTTCAGTCCCCACCCCTTTATAGTACCGCCTTCACACTGCGATCCCCACAATACTGTCCTCACCTCTTTATAGCACCCCTCATCCCCCACAATACTGTCCTCACCTCTTTATAGCACCCCTCATCCCCCACAGTATTGTCCTCGCCCCTTTATAGCACCGCCTTCACACTGCGATCCCCACATTACTGTCCTCACCTCTTTATAGCACCCCTCATCCGCCACATTGTCCTCACTCCTTTATAGAACCCCTCATTACTGTCCTCACCCCTTTATAGCACCACCTTCACACTGCGATCCTTACATTACTGTCCTCACCTCTTTATAGTACCCCGCCTTCACACTGCAATCCCTAGCCCCCCTTTAAACTCCTGTCACTTAACCACTATGTAGGACCCCCTGCACATCCCTGTCCTTGTCCTCTTTATAGTACCCCGACTTCACACTGCAAAATCCCCCCCCCCCCCCCCATTTCTGTCCTCCCCTTTATAGCACCTCTCATCTCGCCACATTATTGTCCTCACCTTTTTATAGCACCCCTCATTACTGTCCTCACCCCTTTATAGTACCCCACCTTCACACTGCGATCCCCCACATTCTTGTCCTCACCCCCTTTATAGTACCCCTCATTTCAATCCACATCCCCCACATTCCTGTCCTCACCCCTTTATAGTACCCCACCTTCACACTGCAATCCCCCCTCCCTTTCACATTCATGTCCTCACCCCCTTTGTAGACCCCCCCCCATATCACTTACCTCACATTTCTGTCCTCATGCTTCCCCCAGCCTTTACAGCAGTGACAGAGCCCCTCTTCCCATTTACTACCTTACACAGGGCGGAGGGAAAGAGGTACAGGTGGTCAAGAAATTACATCAGAAGGGCAGCACAGCAATGGACCGAGGGTGGCAGCAGCTGGCCCAGTTAACAGATTGGTGGTTGGTCTGCACTGTGCAGCCCAACAACCAATGGGTTAACTGGGCCCGCTACAGCCGCCCTCAGTCCATCATTGTGCTGCACTTCTGATTTCAGCTCTACAAAGAAGCCACGGCTAGCAGCAGCTGAGGGGGGAGAGAACCGACTCCAGATGGGACATTGACTCAGTCCGGACCGCGGTCCACCACTTAGCGATGCCTGGAATGGAGACGCGGCGGTACCCACCTCCAGCTTGGCAGCGATAAATAAGGAAGTGATGCCGATGAGCTGCAGGCTGGATTTCACCACATTCTCCTGGATGGCCATAAAGCGATCGAAGAAGTCTTGGGCCAGGTAGAAAGACTCCCGGTGTAGTTTATAGACTTCAGACACCTGAGGGATAAAAAATAAAAAAATAAGTCACATGACTACAGGGAAGGTCAACTTCTATGTGCAGCAGGGAAAGAGAGGGGCTTAAAACACCGAACATATGCATCAATGGGCAGCTGAGGTTTCTGTGTTAGTGATCTCCCAGCACAGGGACTGAGCTGTCAAAGGAAGATCTCACCCCGCATGAACAATGGTAGCTGGCAGGACCGACTCCCTATCATGTTGCCACCAACAGCCTCATCACATGATCGTGGATCCTTCTGCCATCAAGGCGTACAAACCCTATTAAAAAAAAGGGATGCCTGGGGCTGGCAGGAAGGAATATTGATGCAAAATAACCTTTATATGTTCAAACTATGGAACAAAGTATAATAGGATTTCCCTTTAACCACTTCCGGACCGCCGCATGTACATTTATGTCGGCAGAATGGCACGGACAGGCACATTGGCGTACCTGCCTAGACGTGGGTCTGATCGGGACCCCCCCCCTCCCCGTACATGCGGCGGTCGGATTCCCGCGTGGAGCGATCCGGGACGAGGGCGGCTATTCGTTTCTAGCCGCCCCCTCGCGATCGCTCCCCGGAGCTGAAGAACGGGGAGAGCCGTATGTAAACACTGCTTCACTATGACGGCGCATCGATCGAGTGATCCTTTTATAGGGAGACTCGATCGATGACGTCAGTCCTACAGCCACACCCCCCTACAGTTGTAAACACACTAGGTTAAGCATAACTCCTACAGCGCCCCCTGTGGCTAACTCCCAAACTGCAACTCATTTTCACAATAAACAATGCAATTTAAATGCATTTTTTGCTGTGAAAATGACAATGGTCCCAAAAATGTGTCAAAATTGTCCGCCATAATGTCGCAGTCACACAAAAAAAAAAAAAAAAAAAAAAAAAAGCTGATCGCCACCATTAGTAAAAAAAAAAAAAAAAACAATAAAACTATCCCCTATTTTGTAAACGCTATAAATTTTGCGCAAAACAAATCGATAAACGCTTATTGCGATTTTTTTTTACCAAAAATAGGTAGAAGAATACGTATCGGCCTAAACTGAGGAAAAGAAAAAAAAATGTATATATATGTCTTTGGGGGATATTTATTATAGCAAAAAGTAAAAAATATTGCATTTTTTTCAAAATTGTCGCTCTATTTTTGTTTATAGCGCAAAAAATAAAAACCGCAGAGGTGATCAAAATACCAACAAAAGAAATCTCTATTTGTGGGAAAAAAAAAGGAAGTCAATTTTGTTTGGGAGACACGTCACACGACCGCGCAATTGTCTGTTAAAGCGACGCAGTGACGAATTGTAAAAACCCCTTGGGTCATTTAGCAGCATATTGGTCCGATCCTTAAGTGGTTAATGTTGCCAAACCAAACCTTTTAAAGAGATAGACTTCATCTCCCCCCCTGTTATAAATGCACCGGGTGCCAACTGGCTGGGGGGGGGGGGGGGGGGGATCACTGTGGCCGCCCAAAATCCTTTCACCCCCAGCAAGTCAGAACCTGCTGTGGACTGCACCCTCTTAGTACACCACTACAATAGACCAAGCTCCAGTGGGCAGCTTCCAGATGGTGACACGGCTTACCTCCATCAGCCAGTCCAGCAGGATGGCCCTCATGCTCTGCTGTAGCTCGGGATGCTTCTGGAAGAGGTTTTTATCCCGTGGATAGATTCTGTCTTTATGCAACATGTTGCGCCACACTTCATCCTGGTTAGCCCAGCTGTAAGAGAGAAGACATGTATGAGAATACCAGGAAGGCTTATTCACTACAACACAGCTTACAGTAACAGTAGATGTGCACTGCAGCTCGGCAATTGCACATATACAGCGCACAGCTGCAAAAAACGATCCTGCTGTGATCTGCCACACGATCTCCGACATCAGGAGCCAGCAGTCTTCCTCATTCAGGCAGCTCGGCCCTTAAAATTTCCACTCACATTTAAAGAGTGGAAATTAGCTGAAGAGGGTGGACTGGGCAGACAGTTTTCTGGCCAATTGCTGGCAGAAGCCTTTTTTTTTTTTTTACAGGGCATCAGCGTGGCCAAGGGGCAAATGCTGCCCCCCATGCCACTGTAACGCCCTGTAAAAAAAGGCTACACCGCTTCTGCCAGAAGCGATCGGCCAGGGAACCGTCGGCCCAGTCACACTCACCCAATTCCCACTCTTCACATGCAAGTGGAAATTTTGAGGGCTCATCTGCCTGAATGAGTGAGACAGCCGGCTCCTGATGTTGGGAAATGAAGATGGTGTTGCAGATCACAGCAGGCTAAATGCCACACAGAGCGGGGAATCTCCCACTGTAGCACAGCTTAGATATGAAAACCCGGCCACTGTTAAAGTCCAGTCTCCTGCACTGCCTCATATGATAGACAGCAGTGGTCCAATACTTGTCCAGGAGGCGGTACTTTGACAGCGGCCAGCATTCCATCTCCAAGCTGTGTTAGTGGGATATTCCCACTCGATCCAGCTGGCAATCCTCCCGACTCCTCCCTGCTGCATAGATGGGCATGGATGAGACTGCATTAATGGCCACCAATGGGGCAAGCATCAATATGCCTTAAAGCGGAGCCTCACCCTAAAGTGGAACTCCTGCTGATCGGAACCCTCCCCGCTCCAGTGTCACATTTGACACCTTTCAGGGGGGAGGGGGGTGCAGATACCTGTCTAAGACAGGTATTTGCACCCACTTCTGGCCACAGTCTACGGGCAGGACGTCACCTCCCGTCCTCCCCCCTGTTGTGCTCTGGGAACACTCTGGCTCCCGCTGTGCTCTGGGAGCCTATCAGCAGGCATAGCGCAACTCACGCATGTGCCGTAGGGAACCGGGCAGTGAAGCCGGAGCACTTCACTTCCTGGTTCCCTCACCGAGGATGGACGGCGCTGGACTCCAGGACAGGTAAGTGTCCTAATATTAAAAGTCAGCAGCTGCAGTATTTGTAGCTGCTGACTTTTAATATTTTTTTTTTTCAGCGGACATCCGCTTTAAGCTCATTTGGCTCGTCACATTCAGCCAGGAGGGTGCATGGTTTATATTGGCTAAGCTATGACCACACACACTGTCCTTTTGCAGTGTTCTGGCCACAACCAAAACCTGGGCACACACTGTCTGCATCCAGGGTTGGTCAGAGGAGCACTTTATAACACTTGTGGCAAATGCCATGGATTTGTATAAATCTGACAGCAGCTGCCGGAAGCGCAGTGTGTAGGCAGAGTTTAGAACCACCGTAAAGAGTCTACCGGTTCTCACAGACGACCATACAAAAGTAGCTTTCATGCCTCATTCCCTGTCCCAGAGCCATAAAAAAGGGAGATAATGCAACCATTGGCTAGACTGCCGACTTAAAATTCCAGTGACCACCACTAGGGCAGAAATGGGAGATGAAATATCCAACATGGACAAGGAACCCAAGAAACCCCCCCCCAACCGAGGAATCGGACGCTTCCAAAATGATAGAAACTCCTGGCTGGAGATCCACTTGAACAGCTGGCTGCACACGACTCTGCAGACTCCTCCGCTCAGACCTCGTCTAGGAGGCCAAGCCATTCCATTCAGGGTTTTACGAGTTTTGAGGCTGCGCCCAGACCGTCGCCATGGCTACAGATTCCTAGTGAGAACTAAAGAACTTCTTAAAAAAGAAAAAAAGTTTTCTGTTTCTAGAGAGCATAAAATGGGCTCAAAGAGGATCAGTCATCCCTTGGTTTAACAAGGAATCCACTTCAAGGAACACTCTGCTTTATTCAAAGTAACAAAACGTATCTGGCTGGTTAGGATGGAGATCACAGATCTGGCGAAATCACAGAGGAATGAGATGCGCCTAGAAGGAGAGAAGCAGATCTTCTCAGGAACCTCAGATTATGAGCGTAATCCAAAGTACTCGCATATCAAAGAGTTTCCCCATTGAAGTAAATGGAAATGAAAATTCGTTCTGCATTGACTTCCAATTGCATGCAATACCGCAGGCGGCCAGAGGCAAGGGGGCGCCGAGAGCCTCGGAAACGGCCCAAGGACACCTCGGAAACGTAGTTCCCAAGATTTGTCGAAGTCAGCCGTGCTGTCCTTTAGCCTTTCCGAACAGCGACGGGCCCCCCTTAGGTCAAACGCGGTACTGCACACTGCTTTGGCCTGAATCATGCTCATTTTGTGAGATACTCGCAAACAAGAGTTACGATTTTTAAATATACAGCACTCGTATTGTGAAATGCTCGGTAACTGCGTTACTCACAATCCGAGGTTCCAATGTACTTCCTTCTGAAGTTAATGAAAATTTTCTACAGCTAAAGCATGGGGAAGGGGAGGGGGTGTTAGACCAACCCATCATCGATCTCCTTGGCCAAACTACAGCCAACCCATTTTAGGGGATGAGGTTGCCCTTTCATCCATCAAGTAGTCAAACTGACCCTCCTGCTCAATAAAATGTATTCTACTTGGCTCCTCGGCGGCCCACATCTCCTTCCCCTCCCTCTAGGCCAGTGGTCTCCAAACTGCGGCCCTTTCCTTGCCTTTATCCGGCCCTTGGACACCAAAAATGGGGCACCATTTTCTCCACTGATGCCAATGAAGGGGCACAATTCCCTCACCTGTTACCAACAATTGGCACTATTCCACCTCCTAATACATGGGACTATTCCTCAGACTAACACCAACAATTGAGCACCATTCCTCCCACTGACACCAATGATAGGGCACTATTCCTTCCTTTGATACCAGCAATTGGCACTATTCCTCCCACTAATACCAATGATGTGGCGTGGCCCCTTTGACGCCAAAACATTTTCTTTTCTTTAAAGTGTATTTTGTGCGTGTACTCGAGAGAGGAGCCGGACTGCAGGAGTTGGGAGTAGGCAGGCCTCCCCCAGAGGCAATCTGCCACCTTTCTCCATGCCCCGGGTGGCAATGGCGGGTGTGTGAGGGGGTCCTCCCACACAGCCTGCCCTACCTGCTCCGCTTTGAAGCCCAACGGGGCAGAGGGACTCCCTATAAGGGAGTGAGAGGATTTGCCCGCTCAACCAGCCCCGTTAGTCCTTCGCCTCTCTTTTTATAGACCGCGTGGTCAAAGTGCGTGCATGTTAACCCAATTTCGAGTGCGTGTAAGTGTGGTGGTTTTTGTGGGAGGGGGGTGGGCATATTAAGCGCAGGCTTAACTCGCATAGCACACCCACCGGGAGCCGGGCTGAGACCACCAAACTCAATTCACATGCAGCCGAGACCGGGATCCGAACCCCTAGCTGCAGAGGTGAATGGCTTGTCAGCGCAGTGCCAATCGCGTTGAACCACCGCAGCTCCCTTCAAAACATTTTCTACTCACATTGGCCACATTCCGGCCCCCAGAGAGCCTGACAGACAGTAAACTGGCCCTTTGTTTAGAAAGTCTGGAGACCCCTCCCTCTAGTCCACCATTGCAGCCTCTTTGCCCCTTCAGCATTTGACATTTCCTGGAGCATCAGGTGCAAAACACACAAACCTACCTAAGCTGTGGAAGAGGAGATACTGTTGTCGGTCGGAACTTGAGGCAGGGGTATGTAGGGCAGGAGGTTGGGTCGATGGTCTTGTCTTCTTTCTCAGGGGTGGGGATGAACCTGTAGAGGCTCTCACAGACTCTCGCACTGCGCCAAGTGCCCTAAAAATAAAGCACAAATTAAACTATGTGGACGATCCGATTTCAATCTTTCAAAGACAGACAATTGCATTTGAAACAACCAGACGTATTAGAACTCAAGGTGTACTGGTTCAAACAAGTAGAATGGTGGTCGCCATTTTGGCGTGGACCAAAATTCCCCCATAGCAGCGACATCAGGCGCTAGGGCCAGGGTCATCAGCCTATAAAGCAGAGTTTGTCATTCAAATGCCTGCCTTGTTTTAAGGGCTATTTGTCTTCAATGGTAAACTGGGCCCAAGTGGATCTGTTTTCAGATTGCTGAGAAAAGGAAGGTCTTTTAACCACTTGCCGACCTCCTCATGTAGATATACATCAGCAGAATGGCATGGACAGGCACATGTACGTCCTTTGCTTGACGTGGGTCCGATCGGGACCCCCCCGCTACATGCGGCGGTCGGTAAGCCTCGGATCGATCCGGGACGACGGCGCAGCTATTCTTTTATAGCCGCCCCGTCACGATCGCTCCCCGGAGCTGAAGAACGGGGAGAGCCGTGTGTAAACACGGCTTCACTGTGGCGGTGTATCGATCGAGTGATCCCTTATATAGGGGAGACTCGATCGATCACGTCAGTCCTACAGCCCACCCCCCTACTGTTGTAAACACACACTAAGTGAACACTAAATGTTACAGCGCCCCCTGTGTTTAACTCCCAAACTGCAACTGTCATTTTCACAATAAACAATGCAATTTAAATGCATTTTTTGCTGTGAAAATGACAATGGTCCCAAAAATGTGTCAAAATTGCCCGAAGTGTCCGCCATAATGTCGCAGTCACGAAAAAAAAAAAAAATCGCCGATCGCCGCCATTAGTAGTAAAAAAAATTAAAGTGCAATAAAACTATCCCCTATTTTGTAAACGCTATACATTTTGTGCAAACCAACCGATAAACGATTGCGATTTTTTTTTTACCAAAAATAGGTAGAAGAATACGTATCGGCCTAAACTGAGGGAAAAAAAAAATGTATATATGTTTTTGGGGGATATTTATTATAGCAAAAAGTAAAAAATATTGAATTTTTTTCAAAATTGTCGCTCTATTTTTGTTTGTAGCGCAAAAAATAAAAACCGCAGAGGTGATCAAATACCACCAAAAAAAAGCTCCATTTGTGGGGAAAAAAGGACACCAATTTTGTTTGGGAGCCACGTCGCACGACCGCGCAACTGTCTGTTAAAGCGACGCAGTCCCGAACTGTAAAAACCCCTTGGGTCTTTAGGCAGCATATTGGTCCGGGGCTTAAGTGGTTAATAAAACCATAGAACCCAAAATACATTTCCCTTTTGTAGCACACTATAGAACCTCCATTTCCAACCAGCAGGACAAGGGGTGGCTGCCCTGGGTACTGTGGTATCATTTGAGGTGGGGGCACCACAAGGAGATTTGGGGGGATTTATGTTGGGAGGGGCTGCAGGGGGTAAGAAATGTTGGAGGGGAGATTTGGAGAGGAGTGCTAGGAGTGGTGATTTAGGGGGGGGATTTGTGCTAGAAGGGGGGCTTTTTGTGCTGGGGGCATACTGGGAGAGAGTATGTGAGGTGAGGGGGGGGGGCAGAGATTTGTGCTGGGAGGGGGAATTTCAGCAGGGGGCAAATTTTTGCTTAGAGGGCAAGCATGCAATTTTTTTTTTGGGGGGGGGGGGGGGGGGGGCATGGGGATTTCAATCGATACAGGATGCTCATACATCTTGGGGTGGGCACAATCTGACATGTTCGCCCTGGTCTCTAGATGACCTTGCCATGGGCACTGCCAACTAGGGTTCTCTGGAACTCTAGGGTTCCTCCAGGTGGTTAGTAGGAAACCCTTGAGTTGTGGCTGATTGACCTCCCAATTGGTGCCTCCATAGGCATGACACCAACGACCTTTGACTGTAGGGCAGGGATATGCAATTAGCGGACCTCCAGCTGTTGCAAAACTACAAGTCCCATCATGCCTCTGGGTGTCATGCTTGTGGCTGTCGGAGTCTTGCTATGCCTCATGGGACTTGTAGTTCTGCAACAGCTGGAGGTCCACTAATTGCATATCTCTGCTGTAGGGGGGTGACATTATGACCCATCAATATAGAGGGAAACATACCCCCACTAGCCCCCCCCAATTACTTTTAGCATGCGTTCTCCCAGACCCAAAATCTATTTTCCTCAGATGAAAAAGGATGCTATACAGTAACACGGCCATGTGAACAGCGCCATTGCCTGCAGGGCATCACACCGATGTGCACATGGCTTACAGGTGAGAAAGTGATCTGATAGGAAGGTAGTCAAACATTTATGGTGGCCACCAGGTCCCTGAACAGGAATGCCAACAATGGATGATCATTCACATTTATCCTACAAAAAGAGTGGGGGGAGGGGGCCTGCAAACACTTCAATTGGCAACAAAAAAGTGATAATACATGCAAGAGAAGCGTCCTAACCCCCGCCATACAAAGCCATTTGTGCTCAATTAGCATTTTGCTCAGCCACTAGGACCTCCGTGACTAGAACCAAGCAAAACACGTCGGAACGTGGCTCAGATGGAGCTGGCTGAAGCTGCAACTAATCAGGAATGAGCAGCTTCATACGGTGAAGTCAGGACACTTCTCTTGCATTTATGTTCAGGCAGAGCCAGGATAGGCCCTCGGCTTGCAACAACTCCCCCCCACCCCCCACTGATACAATGTAACAACTTCCCAACCCACTAAGGGGGACATTGCCTAGCGGACAATGTATTGTGGACCCATCAGTGGCGGTGCGTCTATAGAGGGCGCTGGCCCCTCTCGGAGGCTCTCGCGCCGCCACCAAGTCAAATAACATCGATTCATGCATTGCATGAATGTATGTTATTGTTGCTGGCCGCTGGTCTATTCAGATGGCCGGACCTTGAGCGCCGGCCACCTGAATAACGGCAGCTGGTTGGCTGTGCAGAAGTGCCTATCAGAGCCAGCGGCTCCGAGTACAGCCCTCAGCCTTCCGGATGCTTATCCAGGGAACGTACGGGGGGTGCGTTCCTTGGATAAGACTGACAGGCGTCTCAGCCAATCAGGTTCACCGATTCTGGTCATCAGTAACCTGATTGGCTGAAGTGTCAGCGAGGGCAGGAGAAGGCATCAAGGGACGTGGAAGGACTAGGAGGATGGCCGACTTCCAGAACGGTAAGTGCCGGACGCGGGGGAGGGGCATTTTAAAGGGCACCGTGGCGACAATTAAAGGGCACCGTGGCGACAATTAAAGGGCACCGTGGCGACAATTAAAGGGCACCGCGGCGACAATTAAAGGGCACCGCGGCGACAATTAAAGGGCACCGCGGCGACTATTAAAGGGCACCGCGGCGACTATTAAAGGGCACCGCGGCGACTATTAAAGGGCACCGCGGCGACTATTAAAGGGCACCGCGGCGACTATTAAAGGGCACCGCGGCGACTATTAAAGGGCACCGCGGCGACTATTAAAGGGCACCGCGGCGACTATTAAAGGGCACCGCGGCGACTATTAAAGGGCACCGCTGCGACTATTAAAGGGCACCGCGGCGACTATTAAAGGGCACCGCGGCGACTATTAAAGGGCACAGCGGCGACTATTAAAGGGCACAGCGGCTGCGTTTGATGGCATGGCACAGTGGCTGCATTTTTCCGTTTGCGCCCCCCCAAAAACTTTGAGCAACAGCCGCCACTGGGACCCATCACATGAAGACTGTTACCGCCAATTATTGCCTAAAATGCCAAAACAATGTATTCTTTTTTACTGCACACACAAAGTAACACAAAAAGTGTGCGATCCACAATGGAGAAGAAGGCCTCGGCATTCCTCCCACGGCTCAGCAGTGACTCAGATCAGTCAACAAGCATTACATAATCCTCCGCCAAGATCTCCGAGGCCTACAGACCGGCAGCATGACGGAGTCACACCATTCAGAGTCACCAGGCTTACAGAAGGCACGATAAACCGAGATACACCAAATCCACTAGAAGGAGAACTACAAGTCCCAGCAGGTCCGCTGCAAGAGCACCCCCCTCCCCCCTTCCAGCCAAAAGGTGAAGGGATTCAAAATACAAGACCACCCATAGAAGACGACACTTGTGTGAGACTTCAATTGTGTTTTAGAAAAATAAACCCAAATTTTTGGCTGAAGGATCCAAAACCACGAGCGCGGCGGCACTTTGCTGGGTGTTGGCAGCGCCGCCTCGTTGGTCTGAATGGGCCGTGTTTGGGGGGGGGGGGGGCGCCTGCCCACAGCTACATGTTGGGATCATATTTATGAAATGTGCAAAAAGAAATCCTCAGATTCTTCATCTTGTGTAGCAAACTTTACATGTGACTGATAATAATATACATTACATGTCAGAGGAAAGTTCTGCAACTGGGATTATTTTTCTGCCCTCACAGAAGATTCTCATCTCTCCCTCAGTGTGACGGAATCTCTGCACGCCACCCCCCCCCCATGGAATCTCTGCACGTGTCCCCCCCCATGGAATCTCTGCAAGTCCCCCCCCCCATGGAATCTCTGCACGTCCCCCCATGGAATCTCTGCACATCCCCCCCCCATGGAATCTCTGCACATCCCCCCATGGAATCTCTGCACGTCCCCCCATGGAATCTCTGCACATCCCCCCATGGAATCTCTGCACATCCCCCCATGGAATCTCTGCACGTCCCCCCATGGAATCTCTGCACATCCCCCCATGGAAACTCTGCACGTCCCCCCCATGGAATCTCTGCAAGTCCCCCCCCCCATGGAATCCCTGCACATTCCCCCCCCCTCCCATGGAATCTCTGCACGTCCCCCCATGGAATCTCTGCACGTCCCCGCCCCATGGAATCTCTGCACGTCCCCGCCCCATGGAATCTCTGCACGTCCCCGCCCCATGGAATCTCTGCACGTCCCCGCCCCATGGAATCTCTGCACGTCCCCGCCCCATGGAATCTCTGCACGTCCCCGCCCCATGGAATCTCTGCACGTCCCCCCCCCATGGAATCCCTGCACGTCCCCCCCCATGGAATCCCTGCACGCCCCCCCCCATGGAATCCCTGCACGTCCCCCCCCATGGAATCCCCGCACGCCCCCCCCCCCCATGGAATCCCTGCACGCCCCCCCCATGGAATCCCTGCACGCCCCCCCCATGGAATCCCTGCACGCCCCCCCCCTGGAATCCCTGCACGTCCCCGCCCCCCATGGAATCTCTGCACGTCCCCCCCCCCCCCCCGGTTGTTATTACTGGTCTGTATTGATCATCACACATCTCATTGCATTTCACACACACAGAGGGTTCAATGGAATTTGTTTAGATTTTTAAATATTAGATTTACTTTTTCTATACATCGGGGTTTGTAAAAACAAAAAAACTCCTCACCCCCAATTTCACGTTAACAAATAAGGGGGGTTGTGTGGATGTGGTGATTACCCTGTGCTCGCATTGGGGGGGGCTGCAATTACCCCGTGCTCGTATTGGGGGGGGGGCTGCAATTACCCCGTGCTCGTATTGGGGGGGCTGCAATTACCCCGTGCTCGTATTGGGGGGGGGGGGGGGGGGGGGGGGGGGGGGGCTGCAATTACCCCGTGCTCGTATTGGGGGGGCTGCAATTACCCCGTGCCGTATTGGGGGGGGGGGGCTGCAATTACCCCGTGCTCGTATTGGGGGGGGGGGGCTGCAATTACCCCGTGCTCGTATTGGGGGGGGGGGCTGCAATTACCCCGTGCTCGTATTGGGGGGGGGCACGATTACCCCGTGCTCGTATTGGGGGGGGGGCACGATTCCCCCCGTGCTCGTATTGGGGGGGGGGGCACGATTACCCCGTGCTCGTATTGGGGGGGGGGCACGATTACCCCCGTGCTCGTATTGGGGAGGGGGGGGACGATTACCCCGTGCTCGTATTGGGGGGGGGGGGGCGATTACCCCGTGCTCGTATTGGGGGGGGGGCACGATTACCCCGTGCTCGTATTGGGGGGGGGCACGATTACCCCGTGCTCGTATGGGGGGGGGGGCATTACCCCGTGCTCGTAT
>NC_053499.1:153504738-153659685 GCF_905171775.1 Rana temporaria | reverse complement strand
CATCTCCTACCCCCGACACCACACACACACACACACACACACACACACACCACACTACAACCCAAACCACACACACGTACCCCCTCATGCCCACACGCAGCCTCCCAGTACCTACCCCCCCCCCCACACAGACATAACAGTACCCCCTCAGTCACACGTACACTATACCCCCCCCCCACAAACAGTAACCCCCCCTCAGTCACACACACACGTACCCCCTGAGACACACACACTACTCCCCCCCCCCCAAAAAACATGCGCGCACACTAACCCCCCCCCCCAGACACTGATACACACGTTACACCCCCCAGACACTAATACACACCCCCCCCCCCCGGTGGTCACACTCTTTGTGTTCTCTTACAATGAGCACATCTGCCTTCCTTTTCCTGGACCCTCCGGTGGTCTTTGTGTTTTTCTCCTCCAATTTGTAACTGCAAGAAAGAGAGACATTATATATATAGGGGGGGGGAATTAATAGACATTATATAGGGGGGCAATCGGAGGGCACCCCAAATGGGGGAGGGGGTACCTACCTCATGATGGGCATTGCTGGGGCTCACAGGTGGCACAGCAGCTGAAAAACAGATGTCAGAGAGGGTCATCACATGGGGTGGGTTGGTGGAGGGGCAGCCAGGTTCTGCTGCTCAGGGGCCCCTGGGTCAGGCAATGTGGCCCTATAATGGAGGACGATCTGCATGCAGACTTGTCTGGAAACTTTCTATAGGTGGGGGAGGGGGAGACCTCCATCACCTCCCCCCACCCTGGGGACACATCTCACACATCCCAGGATGGGGACACTTACCTGGGGGGGGGTCGGTGCAGACAGATGGGGTTACAGAGTGAAGTTGGGGGGCGCTCATCTCCCCATAGTGGGGGGGTCCTATCACATAGAATGGGGGGAGGGGGCAGATCCGATCGGTACACGTGTGTGGTGGGGGGGATGTGCTCTCCTCCGATGTCCCTCGCTCTCAGCCGATCCCCGGTCTCCCCCGCCTGCCCGGTTATATACACTGCCAGCCGGGACCCGGGGAGAGGAGGAGGGCGGGACTCGCGCCTTGGGGGGAGGAGCTTCGTGTTCACAGAGGGGGGAGGGGGCGGGGCGAGGCGACGGAAGCGCGCGCCCGACATGTGGTGGGAGGAGCTGGAGGTAAAGACGGAGAGGAATCGGTGAGACCCGAATGGATGTGTGTGTGTGAGAGACCCGAACCCCTCCCCCCACCATCCAACCCCCCCCCACTGATACAATGTAACAACCCCCCCACTAATACAATGTAACAACTTCCCAACCCCCCACTGATACAATGTAACAACCCCCCCACTAATACAATGTAACAACTTCCCAACCCCCCACTGATACAATGTAACAACCCCCCCACTAATACAATGTAACAACTTCCCAACCCCCCACTGATACAATGTAACAACTTCCCAAACCCCCCCCCACTGATACAATGTAACAACTTCCCAACCCCCCCCCCACTGATACAATGTAACAACTTCCCAACCCCCCCCCCACTGATACAATGTAACAACTTCCCAACCCCCCCCCCCCCCCACTGATACAATGTAACAACTTCCCAAACCCCCCCCCCCACTGATACAATGTAACAACTTACTGATCCCTCCACACTGAGCTCCATATATAGTAATCTGCCTGATACAATGTAACAACTTCCCTTTATTAATAGATCCTTCCAGTCTGTGTGCAGAACAGCGCCCCCTACTGGCAGGGAACCCTATACCCCCCAATACCCCTTCACCTGACACCATATAACACTGAGTGCACCTGATACAATGTAACAATCTCCTGATTCCTCCACACTGAGCTCCCCCCGATACAATGTAACAACTTCCAATTATTGATGATCCTTCCAGTTTATACTCCATATATGTCATTATGTGTGCAGAACAGCGCCCCCTACTGCCAGGGAGCCCCTCCCCCACTTGCCTTCACACAAAGTAACATTGAGTGCACCTGATACAACGTAACAACTTCCCAATCCCCCCCACACTGGGCTCCATCTATGGCAGTCTCCCCCCAGTGATACAATGTAACAACTTCCCAACTCCTTCCCCCCCTTCTACACTGGGCTCCATCTATAGTAATTTGCCTGAATCTCCCCCAGGGATACAATGTAACAACTTCCCGATCCCCCCACACTGGGCTCCATCTATGATTGTCTCCTCCCAGGGATACAATGTAACAATGGCAGGATGGGATCCATGAGAGTAGTGGTGAGATGTGCAATCGGTTTGGTTTACATACGTTGGATTGGTCCTACATGTGCTTTCACTTCTCTGCTTGTGAGTGTTTCTAATGCTTATTATTGCTAACGCTTTCAGAGAGCACTATGAGCTTTTTTCCCCTTTTTTCATATGTATGTTTATGATTAAAAACACTCACAAGCAGATTGCTAATTATTGCTAATTAAAGTTTTCAGAGAGCACTATGAGAGTTTTTTCTCTCTTTCATATGGATGTATATGATTAAAAACACTCACAAGCAGAGAAGTAAAATCAGGGGTTCTGAAGAAGTCCTGCTGTAGGACGATAGGTGTAAAGGGGCGGAGCCTGTAATTTTAATGTCTCCATCATACTAATGGAAGCTCAGGATCCATAATAGTAGTGCTGAGCTGTGCAATCGGTGCCATCTATTTGGTTTACATACAGTATATTGGATTAGGGTTACATGTGTTTTTACTGCTCTGCTTGTGTTTCTAATCCTTATTATTGCTAAATAAAGTTTTCAGAGAGCACTATGAGAGTTTTTTCTCTCTTTCATATTGATGTTTATGATTAAAAACACTCACAAGCAGAGTAGTAAAATCAAGGGTTCTGAAGAAGTCCTGCTGTAGGACGATAGGTGTAAAGAGGCGGAGCCTGTAATTTTAATGACACCATTATGCTAATGGTGGGCGGGATCCATGAGAGTAGTGGTGAGCTGTGCAATCGGTGCAATCAGTTTGGTTTAGATACATTGGATTGGGAATACATGTGCTTTCACTTCTCTGCTTTTGAGTGTTTCTAATTCTTATTATTGCTAACGCTTTCAGAGAGCACTATGAGCTTTTTTCCCCCCTTTTTTCATATGAATGCATATGATTAAAAACACTCACAAGCAGAGAAGTAAAATCAGGGGTCCTGAAGAAGTCCTGCTATAGGACAGTAGGTGTAAAGGGGCGGAGCCTGTAATTTTTATGACTCCATCCTACTAATGGAAGCTCAGGATCCATAATAGTAGTGGTGAGCTGTGCAATCGGTGCCATCTATTTGGTTTACATACAGTATATTGGATTAGGGTTACATGTGTTTTTACTGCTCTGCTTGTGTTTCTAATCCTTATTATTGCTAAATAAAGTTTTCAGAGAGCACTATGAGAGTTTTTTCTCTCTTTCATATTGATGTTTATGATTAAAAACACTCACAAGCAGAGTAGTAAAATCAAGGGTTCTGAAGAAGTCCTGCTGTAGGACGATAGGTGTAAAGAGGCGGAGCCTGTAATTTTAATGACACCATTATGCTAATGGTGGGCGGGATCCATGAGAGTAGTGGTGAGCTGTGCAATCGGTGCAATCAGTTTGGTTTAGATACATTGGATTGGGAATACATGTGCTTTCACTTCTCTGCTTTTGAGTGTTTCTAATTCTTATTATTGCTAACGCTTTCAGAGAGCACTATGAGCTTTTTTCCCCCCTTTTTTCATATGAATGCATATGATTAAAAACACTCAGAAGCAGAGAAGTAAAATCAGGGGTCCTGAAGAAGTCCTGCTATAGGACAGTAGGTGTAAAGGGGCGGAGCCTGTAATTTTTATGACTCCATCCTACTAATGGAAGCTCAGGATCCATAATAGTAGTGGTGAGCTGTGCAATCGGTGCCATTTATTTGGTTTACATACAGTATATTGGATTGGGGTTGCACTTGTTTTTACTGCTCTGCTCGTGAGTGTTTCTAATCCTTATTATTGCTAAATATAGTTTTCAGAGAGCACTATGAGAGTTTTTTCTCTCTTTCATATGGATGTTTATGATTAAAAACACTCACAAGCAGAGTAGTAAAATCAAGGGTTCTGAAGAAGTCCTGCTGTAGGACAATAGGTGTAAATGGGCGGAGCCTGACATTTTAATGACACCATTATGCTAATGGTAGGATGGGATCCATGAGCGTAGTGGTGAGCTGTGCAATCGAATCGGTGCAATCGGTTTGGTTTACATACATTGGATTGGTCTTACATGTGCTTTCACTTCTCTGCTTGTGAGTGTTTCTAATGCTTATTATTGCTAACGCTTTCAGAGAGAGCACTATGAGAGTTTTTTCTCTCTTTCATATGGATGCATATGATTAAAAACACTCACAAGCAGAGAAGTAAAATCAGGGGTCCTGAAGAAGTCCTGTTGTAGGACGATAGGTGTAAAGGGACGGAGCCTGTAATTTTAATATCTCCATCATACTAATGGAAGCTCAGGATCCATAATAGTAGTGGTGAGCTGTGCAATCGGGGCCATCTGTTTGGTTTACATACAGTATATTGGATTGGGGTTACATGTGTTACTGCTCTGCTTGTGAGTGTTTCTAATCATTATTATTGCTAATTAAAGTTTTCAGAGAGCACTATGAGAGTTTTTTCTCTCTTTAATATGGATGTATATGATTAAAAACACTCAGTAGCGGAGTAGTAAAATCATGGGTTCTGAAGAAGTCCTGCTGTAGGACGTTAGGCGCAAAGGGGTGAAGCCTGCGATTTTAATGACACCATCTTGCTAATGGGAGGTTGGATTCCACGAGAGAAGTGGTGAGCTGTGTAATCGGTGCAGTCCGTTTCATTTAGATAATATTGGATTGGGAATACATTTGGTTTTACTGCTCTGCTTGTGAGTGTTTCTAATCATTATTATTGCAAAATAAAGTTTTCAGAGAGCACTATGAGAGTGTTTTCTCTCTTTCATATGGATGTATATGATTAAAAACACTCACAGGCCGAGTAGTAAAATCGTGGGTTCTGAACAAGTCTGTAGGACGATAGGCGTAAAGGGGCGGAGTCTGTAATTTTAATGACACCATTATGCTAATGGGAGGACGGGATCCATGAGCGTAGTGGTGAGCGGTGCAATCGAATCGGTGCAATCGGTTTGGTTTACATACGTTGGATTGGTCTTACATGTGCTTTTACTTTGCTTGTGAGTGTTTCTAATGCTTATTATTGCTAACGCTTTCAGGGAGCACTATGAGCGTTTTTTTCCCCATATGGATGCATATGATTAAAAACACTCACAAGCAGAGTAGTAAAATCAAGGGTTCTGAAGAAGTCCTGCTGTAGGACGATAGGTGTAAAGAGGCGGAGCCTGTAATTTTAATGACACCATTATGCTCATTTGAGGACGGGATCCATGAGAGTAGTGGTGAGCTGTGCAATCGGTGCCATCTATTTGGTTTACATACAGTATATTTGATTGGGGTTACATTTGTTTTTACTGCTCTGCTTGTGAGTGTTTCTAATCATTATTATTGCTAATTAAAGTTTTCAGAGAGCACTATGAGAGTTTTTTTCTCTCTTTAATATGGATGTATATGATTAAAAAACACTCGCAAGCAGAGTAGTAAAATCATAGGTTCTAAAGAAGTCCTGCTGTAGGACTATAGGTGTAAAGGGGCGGAGCCTGTAATTTTAATGACACCATTATGCTCATGGGAGGACGGGATCCATGAGAGTATTGGTGAGCTGTGCAATGGGTTTGGTTTTCATACGTTGGATTGGTCTCACATGTGCTTTCACTTCTCTGCTTGTGAGTGTTTCTAATGCTTATTATTGCTAACGCTTTTAGAGAGAGCACTATGAGCTTCTTTTTTTTTCCTTTTTTCATATGGAAGTATATGATTAAAAACACTCACAAGCTGAGTAGTAAAATCGTGGGTCCTGAGAAATTCCTGCTGTAGGACGATAGGCGTAAAGGGGCGGAGCCTGTAATTTGAATGACTCCATCCTACTAATGGAAGCTCAGGATCTATAATAGTAGTGGTGAGCTGTGCAATTGGTGCCATCTGTTTGGTTTAAATACAGTATATTGGATTGGTCTTACATGTGTTTTTACTGCTCTGCTTGTGAGTGTTTCTAATACTTATTATTACCAAATAAAGCTCTCAGAGAGCACTATGCTAATGGTGGGCGGGATCCATGAGAGTAGTGGTGAGATGTGCAATCAGTTTGGTTTACATATATTGGATTGGTCTTACATGTGCTTTCACTTCTCTGCTTGTGAGTGTTTCTAATGCTTATTATTGCTAACGCTTTCAGAGAGAGCACTATGAGCTTTTTTCCCTTTTTTTCATATGGATGCATATGATTAAAAACACTCACAAGCAGAGTAGTAAAATCGTGGGTTCTGAAGAAGTCCTGCTGTAGGACGATAGGTGTAAAGGGGCGGGGCCTGTAATTTTAATGACACCATTATGCTCATGGGAGGACGGGATCCATGAGAGTAGTGGTGAGCTGTGCAATGGGTTTGGTTTTCATACGTTGGATTGGTCTTACATGTGCTTTCACTTCTCTGCTCGTGAGTGTTTCTAATGCTTATTATTGCTAATGCTTTCAGAGAGAGCACTATGAGCTTTTTTTCTCTCTTTCCTATGGATGTTTATGATTTAAAACACTCACAAGCAGAGTAGTAAAAGCACATGTAATCCCGGTGGCTGTGCCCATGTGTGAGCTGATGACGGACGGGCAGATGAGGTTCACATAATATATTTGCTTTGTTATTTCTGGCTGGGCGGCGGTCGGGTGATGGAGATAAGCGAGGATCCGGTATTTCATGTCTCATAGACCGGCTTCTAGAGAAATTAAACGTTGTCTCATCCAAAAGGGAAAAAAAAGTGGAAAGTGGAATCTGGTTACATTTTGCTTCCCCCGGTCATCGGCATCCCCTCCCCCGGTGATCAATCAGACTGTACATTGTAACTTTGCAGCGAGGCGAAAGCCTGCTGCAGGGGCTGATCTGCGTCAGACATTTGTGAACAGGCACCAGGATTTCCATGGTTGTGTGTCGTCTGTGTGAGCCGACATCTCAGTCCAGGAGGTAGATGGCGACCCTGGATGATGCCTGAACAACGGTGGTGCCGGATGAAGGCTTCGTCAGGGGGAGTCCTGTGATCTCTGTGAGCGGATGAAGGCTTCGTCAGGGGGAGTCCTGTGATCTCTGTGAGCAGATGAAGGCTTCGTCAGGGGGAGTCCTGTGATCTCTGTGAGCGGATGAAGGCTTCGTCAGGGGGAGTCCTGTGATCTCTGGGAGCGGATGAAGGCTTCGTCAGGGGGAGTCCTGTGATCTCTGTGAGCGGATGAAGGCTTCGTCAGGGGGAGTCCTGTGATCTCTGTGAGCGGATGAAGGCTTCGTCAGGGGGAGTCCTGTGATCTCTGTGAGCGGATGAAGGCTTCGTCAGGGGGAGTCCTGTGATCTCTGTGAGCGGATGAAGGCTTCGTCAGGGGGAGTCCTGTGATCTCTGTGAGAGATAATAGAAAAACCTGGAAGTGTTTCTCTGACACATTTACTTCATTTTTCTTTTTTTCTTTCAAGCCATGAAGTTCTTGCAGCTCTTTGGAAGGCTGAAGTCTGCGGTCATCGGCATGGTGCATGTCCGGGCGTTGCCAGGTAGGTGCCCCTCCTCCTCCTCTTTTTACACGTATTGAGTGATATCTGTGAGATTCCCCCATTGACCTTCCTCTGTCTCTCCAATACAATCAGGCACTCCGGGCGGCGGGTTACCGGTGGCTCAGATTGCGGAGGAGGCGTGCAGGGAGGCGGAGCTCTACAAGAAGGCCGGCATAGTAAGGGTTAATGTGTCTCCTTATGATTCCTGACTTGCAGGTCACGACCTCTCATTTCCTGGCTGGAGGACGTCTAGCATCACCTAACCCAGGGTTGACAAATGTGCTTGGAATCTAGGAGCCAGCTAAAAAAGTTAGGAGCCAGAAAACGCGCCCCGTCCCGACGAGCTTGCGCGCAGAAGCGAACACATACGTGAGCAGCGACCGCATATGTAAACGGTGTTCAAACCACACATGTGAGGTATCGCCGCGATCGGTAGAGCGAGAGCAATAATTCTAGCCCTAGACCTCCTCTGTAACTCAAAACATGCAACCTGTAGATTTTTTTAAACGTCGCCTATGGAGATTTTAAAAGGGTAAGTTTGTCGCCATTCCACGAGCGGACGCAATTTTGAAGCGTGACATGTTCGGTATGAATTTACTCGGCGTAACATTATCTTTCATAATATAAAAAAAAATGGGTATAACTTTACTGTTGTCTTATTTTTTAATTAAAAAAAGTGTAATTTTTTCCCAAAAAAGTGCGCTTGTAAGACCGCTGCGCAAATACGGCGTGACAGAAAGTATTGCAACGATCGCCATTTTATTCTCTAGGGTGTTAGGATAAAAAATATATATAATGTTTGGGGGTTCTAATTAGAGGGAAGAAGATGGCAGTGAAAATAGTGAAAAATTACATTAGAATTGCTGTTTAACTTGTAATGCTTAACTTGTAATACCAACGGCCACCACCAGATGGCACCAGCTCACAAAAAAAACATTTATTTTTTATTTTTTGCCCCCCCTTCCAAGCCAAGTTGCCAGGACCCTATTTCTAGTCGCCATGGCGACCTGGCGACCGGGATTTGTCGAGCCCTGACCTAGCCCTTTCCTCCCCGGCCTGACTGTCCCTGGCCCCACCCCTTTCATTAAGACAATTGTGCAATTCGTTTCGTTGCCGATTTCTTTTCTTTTTTTCAATGAAATTCAACAAATTTGTTAATTTGTAAATATTCAAATTAACGAAAACCCGGTTAACAAATTTTTCAGAAAATTCAAAAAAAATTTAATCTGAAATTCTAATTTTTTTGCCTTCAGCTTCACTTTAAAATCCCTCTGCAGACCCGGGACTTCTATTTTGAGATGTAAGAAACTCGGCACTGACAAGATCACCTGGAACACAAGTGGGCAGTTCTGACTTCACTGTGCGCATGCTTGTTCCAATGGAATGACTTGCTATGTAGGGAAGTAAGGGTCATCCCTGGAGCTTACTATGTCCTGTACAGTCCCGGGTTCCTCTGATTGGACAGATGAGTTAGCGGTTGTCAGAGCCGCCGGTGACTCGGGGAACCCTCTGGACTCTGATTGTTGTTCCAGCGCTGGGATGGTGACAATATACGGATGATGACATCATACGGATGATGACAGCCTACTGACGGTGACAACATACGGACGGTGACATCATATGGACGGTGACAACATAGGGACGGTGACAATATACGGACGGTGACAACATACGGACGGTGACAACATAGGGACGGTGACAACATAGGGACGGTGACAGCCTACGGACGGTGACAACATACGGACGGTGACAACATACGGACGGTGACAGCCTACTGACGGTGACAACATACGGACAGTGACATCATACGGACGGTGACAATATACGGACGGTGACAACATACGGACGGTGACAATATACGGACGGTGACATCATACGGACGGTGACAATATACGGACGGTGACAACATACGGACGGTGACAATATACGGATGGTGACATCATAGGGACGGTGACATCATAGGGACGGTGACATCATAGGGAAGGTGACATCATAGGGACGGTGACAATATACGGATGGTGACAACATACGGACGGTGACAATATACGGATGGTGACATCATAGGGACGGTGACATCATAGGGACGGTGACATCATAGGGACGGTGACATCATAGGGACGGTGACAATATACGGATGGTGACAATATACGGATGGTGACATCATAGGGACGGTGACAACATACGGACGGTGACAACATACGGACGGTGACAACATACGGACGGTGACAATATACGGACGGTGACATCATAGGGACGGTGACATCATAGGGACGGTGACAACATACGGACGGTGACAACATACGGACGGTGACAACATATTGATGGTGACAATATACGGACGGTGACAACATACGGGCGGTGACTACATACGGGCGGTGACAACATACGGACGGTGACTACATACGGACGGTGACATGGCCTTTGGATTGTTGGAGGAAGTGCTGATGTCGGTGATTTTCTCTCGTCAGGACGGCCTCATAGTGGAGAACATGCATGACATCCCGTACACCCTGAACATCGGACCCGAAATTACGGCGTCCATGGCTGCTGTGTGCGCCGCCATCCGCCAGACCTGCCCCGACCTTCCTCTAGGGGTCCAGATTCTCGCCTGTGCCAACCAACAAGCGCTCGCTGTGGCCCATGCAGTAGGTACGTCATGGAGGATAGTCATGTGATCATTCATTGTGTTACAATCCCCCTCCCCCTACATAGCAGCTGTTATGTCAACTCAACACCTCGTCTGTACTGAAGTTTCTTTTGTGACATCACTGAGAATGTAGCCTATCCATTCACTAGATACCGATGACATCACTGAGAATGCAGCCTATCCATTCACTAGATACCGATGACATCACTGAGAATACAGCCTATCCATTCACTAGATACTGATGACATCACTGAGAATGCAGCCTATCCATTCACTAGAGACTGATGACATCACTGAGAATGCAGCCTATCCATTCACTAGAGACTGATGACATCACTGAGAATGTAGCCTATCCATTCACTAGAGACCGATGACATCACTGAGAATGCAGCCTATCCATATACTAGATACTGATGACATCACTGAGAATGCAGCCTATTCATTCACTAGAGACTGATGACATCACTGAGAATGCAGCCTATCCATTCACTAGAGACTGATGACATCACTGAGAATGTAGCCTATCCATTCACTAGAGACCGATGACATCACTGAGAATGCAGCCTATCCATTCACTGTGCAGTGATGGCGAACTACATTTCCCATGATGCTCACTTAAACTGCAGAGTACAGGAGCATCATGGGAAATGTAGTTCCAAAACATCTGGGGTGCCAAGGTTCTCCATCACTTCACTAGAGACTGATGACATCACTGAGAATGCAGCCTATCCCTTCATTAGAGATCGGTGACAAGACACGCCCCCTGTATTATACATATTATGCGGCTTTCTCCTCTACAGTACCTTGTGTTGGAAATGTTTCTCTTTATCCCTCAGAATCCTGATTGTGTCTCTATTTTGGTGTAAGAACTCGTTTCTCTTGTCTGACCTCAATCCTATTCACAATGCAGAGAGTGGGCGGAGGGTAGGGATCGGAGGGGAGGGGGGATCGGAAGGGGGAATCGGAGGGGGGGGGGTTTAATCCAAACACATGTTAAAAGGGAACTACACTGCGATGCAGGTTTTGGATATAATTTTAAATTTTATAACGATTTCTTAATTTACTTTTATAAACCTGTTGTGTCGTTTATTTTCTGATGCTCCTATAGCTTATATTGCCCCCCCCCCCCCATAGCATATATTGTCCCCCCCCATAGCTTATATTGCCCCCCCTATAGCATATATTGCCCCCCTATAGCATATATTGTCCCCCATAGCTTATATTGCCCCCCTATAGCATATATTGTCCCCTCCCATAGCTTATATTGCCCCCCTATAGCATATATTGCCCCCCCTATAGCATATATTGCCCCCTATAGCTTATATTGTCCCCTCCCATAGCTTATATTGCCCCCTATAGCATATATTGCCCCCCTATAGCTTATATTGCCCCCTATAGCTTATATTGCCCCCTATAGCATATATTGCCCCCTATAGCATATATTGCCCCCCTATAGCATATATTGTCCCCTCCCATAGCTTATATTGCCCCCCCTATAGCATATATTGCCCCCCCTATAGCATATATTGCCCCCCCCTATAGCATATATTGTCCCCTCCCATAGCTTATATTGCCCCCCCATAGCATATATTGCCCCCCTATAGCATATTTTGTCCCCCCTATAGCTTATATTGCCCCCCTATAGCATATGTTGCCCACCCTATAGCATATATTGCCCCCCTATAGCATATATTGCCCCCTATAGCATATGTTGCCCCCTATAGCTTATATTTTCCCCCCATAGCATATATTGTCCCCCCTATAGCATATATTGCCCCCCTATAGCATATATTGCCCCCCTATAGCATATATTGTCCCCCTATAGCTTATATTGCCCCCCCTATAGCTTATATTTGCCCCCCTATAGCATATATTGTCCCCCCCCCCCTGTCAGATATACAGTAGAACATTCTGACTCTCTTGTCATTTGGGTTTCAGGATTGGACTTTATCCGCGCCGAGGGCTTCATCTTCTCCCATGTGGCGGATGAGGGGGTGGTGAGCGCCTGTGCCGGAGATCTCCTCAGATACCGCAGAGCCATCGGAGCCGAGCGCATCCAGATCTTCACCGACATCAAGAAAAAACACAGGTGATCAAAGAGAACCTGTCATAGAAAGGCCTTCTCACCCGCAGCCTGGAGATGGGCATTTCCCTGGGCTCTGGGAACTGGGCTCTGTGTCTCATTTGGACAGCGAGGAGCGTGCCGCACCACGTGCTCCTAGTTTTGGGGCTGCGCTGTCATTGGCAGCTTCTGGTTTGTACTAAGAATGAGAACCAATCAGCTTGGTTCCTGGTCATGTGATCACAGACAGGGACAGCTGCCGGTATTTCTCTTGCTCTGTGTACCTTTCCTTATAGAAGATGTTTAAAGTAAGAACTCCAACTTGTGCGCTCCTCTCTTCTTTGTCTCCTCCTCCTCCCCACCCACGAGGAGCACCCCCCACCCCGAGGAGTGGCCCCACCCCCGAGGAGTGGCCCCACCCCCGAGGAGCGGCCCACCCCTGAGGAGCGCCCCCCCCGTCCTGCGTATGTTTTAGAACAAATTATACAACACCTCCTGGTCAAATCACGTGACCTGACAGCTCCTCCTCATTCAGCGGTGGGCGGGGTCCAGAATGCTGACGTAAGATGCGGCAGAATTCTCCGGAGATCCCAGGACGTCTTGAGGACGCAACCTCAGGGGGGCGGGGTCATGTTAGCCTGAGATCACAGTAATACGAACAATATTTGTTTTAAATCCTGACTCGGTTTTTCGAGATTCAGGCCACAGCGGTGTGCAGTACCGCGTTTGGCCTGAGGTAAGGGGGGTGCCGGAGCCGAATGGCGCCGATCGTAGTCGTTCAGAAATGCTCGGAAATACTATTAGGTAGATTCAGAAAGAGTTAGGCCGGCTTATCAGTAGATAAGCCGACCTACCTCAGAATCTACGCCGACTTATGTTTAAGTGTATTCTCAAACAGAGATACGCTTAAACATATCTAAGATACGACGGCTTGCGCCGTCCTATCTTAGATTGCAATTTTTCGGATGGCCGCTAGGTGGCGCTTCCATTGCGGTCGGCGTAGAATATGTAAATGAGGAGATACGCCGATTCACGAACGTACGCCCCCGGCCGACGCAGTACTTTTACGCCGTTTACGTAAGAGATAGGCCGCGTAAAGTTAGAGCTAGGCTCTAGTGGAATAGTAATGTCAAGTATGGCCGCCGTTCCCGCGTCGAAATTCGAATTTTTTACGTCGTTTGCGTAAGTCGTCCGCGAATCGGGATTTACGTTGTTTACGTCCACGTCGAAATCAATAGGCCCGTGTGGCGTACTTAGCCGCAATGCACACTGGGAAATGTAGGCGCCCGGCGCATGCGCAGTTCAAGTAAAACGTAAAAAACGTGAGGTCAAGCGCCATTAACATAAAACACGCCCCCCTCAAACACATTTGAATTAGGCGCCCTTAGGCCCGCCGATTCAGGCTACGCCGACGTAACTTAGCAGGCGAGTACATTGTGAATCATGTACTTGCCTCGCTAACTTACGGCGGCGTAGCTTAAATTCCTTAAGCTACGCCGCCGCAAAGTTACGCCAACGTACCTGAATCTACCTATATGTTTCCGAGGTCAGCCGAGCTGTCCTCTGGCCTTTCTGGCAGTTTCCGAGGCTCTCTGGCGCCCCCCGTCGCCTCTGGCCACATGCGGTATTGCATTTCATAGAAGTCAATGTGGAACAAATTATTTTCGTTTCCATTGACTTCTATGGGGAAACTCGCTTTGATATGCGAGCGCTTTGGATTACAAGCATTCTCCTGGAACGGATTATTTTTGTAATCGGAGGTTCCACTGTATGTATTTTAACTCCTTATGTTGGGCTTTGAAGTAAATGTGTAGCGATTGGAATGTACGATCGATGTATTTTATTGGACGGTTGTCTGTACCGTTGCAGCTCCCACGCCATAACAGCGGACGTCTCGGTCTCGGAGACGGCGAAGGCGGCGGAGTTCTTCCTCTCCGATGGATTGATATTAACCGGACTGGCCACAGGACACGAGGCCGACCCCCGAGAACTCCGAGGTAATCTAATCTGAGAGATATAATGTCCGGCCCATAGGTGAGCAGATGGAGCGGTGAGACCTCTGCTTCTTCCTGGGTGTCGCTGAGATCCTCTCAGACCCTTTCATGTATTCATGGCGCCTTTATAGAATACATTCCCTTGTTCCCGCGCCGATCGAACAGCGCATGCGCCGTCCGCAAATTTTACCCGGCGTGCGTTGCTCCAAATGACGTCGCAAGGACGTCATTGGTTTCGACGTTAACGTTAATTACGTGCGGCCGTATTCGCGAACGACTTACGCAAACGACGTAAAAAAATTCAAAACTCGGCGCGGGAACGACGTCCATACTTAACATAGGATACGCCGCACTTACCCCTGCTATAGCAGGGGTAACTTTCCGCTGGAAAAAGCCGAACGCAAACGACGTAAAAAAAAAAAGCGCCGGGCGGTCGTTCGTTTCTGAATCGGCGTAAATTCTCATTTGCATATCCGATACGTAAAAGATATGGAAGCGCCACCTAGCGGCCGGCCTGGAACTGCAGCTTAAGATCCGACGGTGTAACACAATTACACCTGTCGGATCTTAGGCATATCTATGCGTAACTGATTCTATGAATCAGGCGCATAGATACGACGGCCGGACTCAGAGATACGACAGTGTATCAGGAGATACACCGTCGTATCTTCTTTCTGAATCCGGCCCACTGACGCTATGGTTGGGGTTATTATTGTGTCCACTGGCACTAATGCTGGTAGTTAATTTTGTGGCCACTGATACCAATGTTGAGGGTTATTGTTGCATCCACTCACACTAATGCTGTTTTTTTTTTATTGTGGCCACTGATACCAGTGCTGGGGGTTATTATTGTGGCCACTGATACCAGTGCCGGGGGTTATTATTGTGGCCACTGATACCAGTGTCGGGGGTTATTATTGTGGCCACTGATACCAGTGCTGGGGGTTATTATTGTGGCCACTGATACCAGTGCCGGGGGTTATTATTGTGGCCACTGATACCAGTGCCGGGGGTTATTATTGTGGCCACTGATACCAGTGCTGGGGGTTATTATTGTGGCCACTGATACCAGTTCCGGGGGTTATTATTGTGGCCACTGACACCAGTGCTGGGGGTTATTATTGTGGCCACTGATACCAGTGCTGGGGGTTATTATTGTGGCCACTGATACCAGTGCTGGAGGTTATTATTGTGGCCACTGATACCAGTGCCGGGGGTTATTATTGTGGCCACTGATACCAGTGCTGGGGGTTATTATTGTGGCCACTGATACCAGTGCTGGGGGTTATTATTGTGGCCACTGATACCAGTGCCGGGGGTTATTATTGTGGCCACTGATACCAGTGCTGGGGGTTATTATTGTGGCCACTGATACCAGTGCTGGGGGTTATTATTGTGGCCACTGATACCAGTGCTGGGGGTTATTATTGTGGCCACTGATACCAGTGCTGGAGGTTATTATTGTGGCCACTGATACCAGTGCTGGGGGTTATTATTGTGGCCACTGATACCAGTGCTGGAGGTTATTATTGTGGCCACTGATACCAGTGCTGGGGGTTATTATTGTGGCCACTGATACCAATGCCGGGGGTTATTATTGTGGCCACTGATACCAGTGCGGGGGGTTATGGTTGTGGCCACTGATACCAGTGCTGGGGGTTATTATTGTGGCCACTGATACCAATGCCGGGGGTTATTATTGTGGCCACTGATACCAGTGCGGGGGGTTATGGTTGTGGCCACTGATACAAGGATCACTCCAATTTACTCACACAGTGTATTACGGCCCAATGGGCTTCCTAATTCAGCACAATGCACTCCAAAGCACAGAAACGCACTACTATTGTGTGGCCCTGAGAAGACTTTGTGGCCCCCACTTGAGGCCCTCTTTTATTTTTAAGCCACCTCGGCTTTACATCCACGCTGTCAGCATTGATTGAACCAATCACGTTGCTCGTTTATAATTCCCTTTGTGTTGTAGAGGTCCAGCGATCGGTTGGGATCCCGGTGCTGATTGGATCCGGGGTGACGGCGCACAACGTGAAGAATTACATCCACGCCAACGGCTTAATCATCGGCTCGTACTTTAAAGATGGCGGCGACTGGAGGAACGCGGTGAATTATGATAAAGTCGTGTCGTTCATGGACGCGGTGAATGAGCTAAGAAGCTGAACGTGTGACTGCGGCGTCCCCAACACCGCCCTTCCCCCGACTGCTGGGGGGTCCTACCTCACCAAATGTATCACAAGTGGCCTCCCGCGGGGGGTAAAACGCCCAGATGTGGGTTTATTTCATATCTAATCACTTCTGATCTTCACCACTGAATATCATGTTACTATGTAACAATAAAATCTACAATTTCTACAGCAGGTAAAGTTATATTGTAATGGAATTAAAGCCGTGTTACTTCCTTTCACAGATAGGGGGCGCCAAATGGCTGTAGTGAGGTCACACGTTCTGATAATCACTATGGCTCCGGGGGAGGGGAATTCATCCATTAGTTGATGGGGGAGGGGGGGGATTTATTTCATCCATTATTTGTTGGGGGAGGTTTCCCCCCATTTCCTGACCTGGGGGGGGGGGTGCTCAGTCGTTTCCCCTCCTTTCCTGACCTGGGGGGACGCTCGCTCGTTTCCCCCCTTTTCCTGACCTGGGGGTTGTTCACTCTCCCCCCCTTTCCTGTCCTGGGGGGGGGTGCTCACTCGTTTCCCCCCTTTCCTGACCTGGGGGGGTGTTCACATGTGTCCCCCCCCTTTCCTGACTGTGGGGGGTGCTTGCTCGTTTCCCCCCATTTCCTGACCTGGGGGGGGTGCTCAGTCGTTTCCCCTCCTTTCCTAAACTCATTTCCCCCCATTTCCTAACCGGTGGGGGGGGGGGGGGCGCTCGCTTGTTTCCCCAATTTCCTAACCTGGGGGGGGGGGGGGTGCTCACTCATTTCCCCCCCATTTCCTGACCTAGGGGGGTGTTCACTTGTTTTCCCCCCATTTCCTGACCTGGGGGGGGGGGTGCTCAGTCGTTTCCCCTCCTTTCCTGACCTGGGGGTTGTTCACTCTCCCCCCCTTTCCTGTCCTGGGGGGGAGGGTGCCCACTCGTTTCCCCCCTTTCCTGACCTGGGGGGGTGCCCACTCGTTTCCCCTCCTTTCCTGACCTGGGGGGGGGGGGCGCTCACTAGTTTCCCCCCTTTCCTGACCTGGGGGGGTGCCCCACTCGTTTCCCCTCCTTTCCTGACCTGGGGGGGGCGCTCACTCGTATCCCCCCTTTCCTGTCCTGGGGGGGGCGCCTGCTTGTATCTCCTCCTTTCCTGACCTTGGGGGGCCCTCTTTCATATCCCCTCTTTCCTGACCTGGGGGGGGGGGCCCTCTTTCATATCCCCTCTTTCCTGACCTGGGGGGGCCGTCTTTCATATCCCCTCTTCCCTGACCTGGGGGGGCTGCTCGCTTCTCCCCTTTCCTGACCTGGGGGGGGGGGCACTCTTTCATATCCCCTCTTCCCTGACCTGGGGGGGCTGCTCGCTTCTCCCCTTTCCTGACCTGGGGGGGGGCACTCTTTCATATCCCCTCTTTCCTGACCTGGGGGGGATGCTCTTTCATATCTCCTCTTTTTTCTGACCTGGGGGGGCCGCTCGCTCGTTTCTCCCCTTTCCTGACCTGGGGGGGGGCGCGCTCTTTCATATCCCCTCTTCCCTGACTGAGAGGGGGCGCTTACTTGTATCCCCCCCTTTCCTGACCTGCTGGGCTGGATGCTTCGATAAGGGTATGGATCTGGAAGGGGACACCCCACGCTGTTTTATAAAAAAAAAAAAAAATTATGCGGGGTTCCTCTCAAGACGACCCAAGTCACACCGATCTCTAAGTTGTATTGGGATTCCGTTCATTAAACGGGGCACATGAAAGTCGGATTGATGTTGCAGGGCAAAGTCAGACCAGTGTGATTTCTTGTCCCCTTTATGTGTTTCTGTATGGGAAGAAGTCTGCCCCCCCCACAGACTGGCACAGACTGGCAATGCTGTTGTCCAAAGGTGCCTCCTGTGCTCGTTCCTCCAGAGTTGTATCTCACTAATACTGGAGGTGCGTTACTGGCCAGTTCACCAGATAAAAACAGCCTAATAAAAGAAAACGAATGCAGCCGTCACATCTAACGATCGGTAAGCTGAAAAATATGAAATTTGGGGTTTTGTGTTAAAGCGATTTTATACCTTTTTTACCTACAGGGAGGCCTATAATAAGTCCTACCTGTACATAACCCCCAACTGTCCCTGATTTGGAGCAATGTCCCTCTGTCCCTCATTTTGGTCTGATCCATATAGCTGTATATAAAATGCACTTTATTTGCTCAATTCTCCTTTAAGGGGGCGTGGCAAGAGGTGTGTCCTATGCTTTTGCTGATAGGTGTCCCTCATTCCCGTCTCAAAAAGTTGGGAGGTGTGCCTGTAAGTAAAATGAATGGGGTGGATTCAGGTAGGGGCGCGCAATTTAAACGGCGGCGCAGCGTATCGTATTTACGCTACGCCGCAGTACCATACAGGAGAAAGTGCTGTATTCACAAAGCACTTGCTCCGTAAGTTGCGGCGGTGTAGCGTAAATCCCCCGGCACAAGCCCGCCTAATTCAAATGATCCAGGAAGGGGGCGTGGATCATTTAAATTAGGCGCGTTGCTGCGCCCGATCGTACTGCGCATGCGCCGTCCCTAAAATTTCCCGACGTGCATAGCGCTAAATGACGTCGCAAGGACATCATTGGTTTCGAAGTGAACATAAATGGCGTCCAGCCCCATTCACGGACGAGTTACGCAAACAACGTAAATTTTTTAAAATTTTCGACGCGGGAACGACGTCCATACTTAACATTGGCTGCGCCTCCTAATAGCAGGAGCAACATTACGACGAAAACAAATTACGCAAACGGCGTAAAAAAACTACCGCCGGGCGCACGTACGTTTGTGAATCGGTGTATCTAGGTAATTAGCATATTCTACGCCGACAACAACGGAAGCTCCCCTAGCGGCCAAAGTGATATTGCACACAATTCTACGCCGCCGCAATCGAGTTACGTCAGTGGAGGAAGCCTATTTTTTCAGCGTAACTGCCTTTGTGAATTGGTGTAACGCTACGCGGGCACGGAATTCAAATTACGGCGGCGTATCTGGAGGATACGCCGCCGCAAAAGGTACCTGAATCTACCCCAATATCTCCTAAACATACGGTTTAGGAGATATTCACCCTGATGATGTCAGCGGCCCATGAGCAGTGAAGGCCCGGCGTAGCACGCTGAAACTTGCCCGAATGCGTGGGAGTGACGTCATCGCAGCTCCAGCCCCTCACAGCGCCGGAGCCACGAACCTGAAGAAACGCCTGAGGATAGAATGTCCGTTTCAGTTTGTGGGTATACAAGCAAAAAAAAAAAAAAAGAGGGGGAGGAAGGGAACATCTGATGTGGTTTGTAGTTGGTGTCCCCATTGCAAAGAATATCCACTTCCTGTCAGAACAGGAAATGACATCCCATGGGACACAGCCTGCACAAAAATACACTTCAATAAAATGAGGGAGGTTATTATTCCTGTCTTCATCCTGTCCGGGTGACACCCGATCCAACAATTTCATATCCCGGTGTCACCAGGACAGGAAGTGGGGTGAAATAAGGCCAAGGTGGACAGTTGTGTGTGTGTAGTGTTAGGATTGTATTATCTTTATACATAATGTATTGTTAGTGGTGTGGTCGCACACAGCCTCCTATAGTGAGAGCGACGACTGGAAATTTCCGGGCGGGCGGGGACCTCCAACAAAGAATATCTCCTCTCCGGGTCACGTGGTCAGCCGCCGCCAACAGGTAACGACTCCACCGCAGAACCGGAATTTCACCTCCCTGAGAATCCTCCCGCCTTCCACACCGGATGATCAATGTGACGGGACACGGCGGGGGCGAAAACGAGTACGGCGTGGGATCCCCGAGAGAGGGAGAGCGCGGAGCATGCGCAGTGGACACGACTCGGCTTCCAATGGCGCGCCCGGACGTCAGACACAGGTGACGATCAGAGCACGCGCCGCCGAGTTAGACGACCACGCCTCCCTCATGTGACGTTTCCCGGAGCTGTCATCAGCGAAATCAGAAGTCAGAGCGGAGAGAGAGAGAGACACATTGTATCATCATCCGAGGAGATCCGACACATTGTATCCAATCATCGATCAGATCTTCTGTACGGCACGTGTGTACCCGGGGGGATCCTGACCTCTAGGGGGGGGGCTGTGTTCTATTATTACGTTCTATGACATCATAGGGGAGATCTATACTATTATAATATTCTGTGTTCTATTTTTTATCATATGACATCATAGGGGGGGTCTATACTATTATAATACTATTACTCCGTGTTCTATTATTTCATCGCCATGTGCCATGGATGGGGCTTTATATTATATTATTATACTTAATATTTATACTACTGGGGAGACTCTGGGTTGTTATGTTATTATATGACATCACAGGGATGGTTACTGGGAGGAGCTTCTTACTATCTTCTATTACTCTGTGTTCTACTATTTCATGATATGACATCATAGGGAAGATTGGTGGGAGGAGCTTCTTATTATATTCAGTTTTTTTGATGTCATCACAGGGATGGTTAGTGGGAGGAGCTTCTTACTATGTTACTCTGTGTTCTACTATTCCATCATGTGACAAGGAGGGGGAGGGGCAAGATATCCTATTTTTAGACTTTGTATTCTATTGCTGTGAGGATCTGTTCTAATCTTTCTTTTATCATATTGCATCATAGGAATGATTGGGAGGAGGAGCTTATTTCTGTCCATTATGTGATTGGGGGAGGGGCTTTTTTATTACTTGCACTTTATTTTACACTATTGGGAGACTCTGTATTGTATTCGTTTGATTTTATGACATCATAGGAATAATGGGGAGGGGAAATCGTACTGTCCTCTTATACTACCGGGCTGTAAAATATATAGTGTGTGTGTGTGTGTGTGTGTGTGTGTGTGTGTGTGTGTGTGTGTGTGTGTATATATATACATTCCTATTATAATGCTTTGTACTAATCAGATCTGTGTCTGTTTGCAGATCCCAGGTGAAGATCTGTTGCCGGCGGTGATCACTGACGGATGGTTTTCCTCTCTGCTGCCTCCCAAATCACTTCCGCTTCCTTATTGCTTCCGACTCGTCTGACAATTCCGGACATTTCCCTCTTATTCAAGTAAGGACATGTGAATTGGATACATACATAGCTAGATTCAGAGAGACTTAGGCTGGCGTACCGCGTATCGGTAGATACGCCAGCCTAAGTCAGAATTTGCGTCGGCGCTAATTTAAGCGTATTCTGGTAAACATATACGCTTAAATTAGGCTCAGATACAAGCGGCGTAAGTATCTTACACCGTCGTATCCTAAAGTGTAATTTTTAGGCTGACCGCTAGGTGGCGCTTCCATTGCGGTCGGCGTAGAATATGTAAATCGGTATATACGCCTATTCACGAACGTACGCCCGGCCGACGTCGTTTGCGTAAGTCGTCCGTGAATAGGGATTTACATCATTTACGTCCGCGTCAAAACCTGTGCGGCGTACGTTGCCGCGATGCACACTGGGAAATGTAGGCGGACGGCGCCGTTAAAAAAAAAAAAAAAAACGTCAATCACGTCAGGTCAAAGCATATTATCATAAAACACGCCCCCTCAGCCTATTTTGAATTAGGCGCGCTTGCGCCCGCCGCATTTACGCTACGCCACCGTAAGTTAGGAGGCAAGTACTTTGAGAATACAGTACTTGCCTCTCTGACTTAAGGCGGCGTAGCGTAAATACGATACGCCACGCCGCCTTAAAGTTGCGGCGATCTCTGAGAATCTACCTAACAGTATTTATATATCAGCGGGGGGCCAGTTCATAAAGGGGCGCAGGGGGCAGCAGCCCTCAATCTCGCATGGATGGCCCGGATGCATAGATTTCTACAATTTTTGTTTTTTTGAAGCACATGATTGGAGCCTGAGGCTCTAATAGACTCCAACAAGTTTGGGCTCAGGGAGCAGAGCACTGTCGAGGGGGTTATCGGGAAGGTAATTCTTCCCCTGCTGTAGAAAATTGGAACATGCTCTGCTGGGGTTTTTCGCCTTCCCTTGTGTCATCCGTGGGTGAAGGATTGTTTATATGGGATTATACGATATTTATTATTAATAAAAATATATATATATATATATATATATTTTATAACTTTTTTTTGTTTGTTTGTTTGTTTGTTGAACTTGTGTGTCCTTCTTCTTTTTTTTTTTTTTTTTTTTTTTTTTTTTTTTTCAACCTGACTAAATTATGTAATAGAGCAACAAACTTCAGATGGGGACAACTGTTCCTTTGATAACTGCTAAGAGGATTTCCTCCCTTTTCCTGATCTAACCCCCCCCCCCCTCCAGAGCTGATTAGAAGTCTTGTCTAGATTATACACCAACCATTTCTGATTGGGTTAAATTCCAGTCCATGTGCTGCCTGCTTATTCACATACAGACTTTGTACTATTTGCAGTCCACAGATAGACGAGTGATTCACCAAGGATGATTGATCAGTAACTTTACCTTTCCCTATTATTGTTTATTGTAAACCATGTATTAAAGAGGAGCTCCCCCCCCCCAATAAAAAAAAAATATATATAAAAAAATATGTCTCTATATATATATATATATTCTCTTTCTCTCTCTCTCTTTCTCTCTCTCTCTTTCTCTTTCTCTTTCTCTTTCTCTTTCTCTTTCTCTTTCTCTTTCTCTTTCTCTTTCTCTTTCTCTTTCTCTTTCTCTTTCTCTTTCTCTCTCTCTCTCCTTTTAATATTGGGACACGTGCCTGTCCAGGGATCCCACGATGTCGGTAACCCAGACATTTTTTTTTTAAATCGGCTATCGGGCGCGCTGCCACCACCATTCCTTGCAAGTAAAGCACTGCAGCTTTACAGCCGGCTCTCTACTGCGCATGCGCAAAGCGCACTGTGTTTTCTGAATGGCCCGGCGACAGTGGAAGGAGGAGGGGGGCCGAACTTCTGGGGGACCTTGCTGTGAAAATATCTCCAGGAAGTGGGGATGGGTACCTGTCAAAAACAGGTACCCCCCCCCCCCAAAAGGTGCCAATTATGGCAGCAGAGGGGGCAAATTAAGGAAAGAAGCAGAGCTTCCCCTTTCGGGTGGAGCTCCGCTTTACCTAGACATCCTCCTTAGATTGGCCATAGACTGGCAGATGCCCCTTGACAGTCCTGATGTCTGTCCTTAACCCATTCTTAACCATTGTTAAACAAACCTTAACACCCAGACCCAATTTTGCAACTTTTGACATGTTTTAGACAAACTGCACATATGATACTTTGTGTATCCAGGTAGATTACACTTTTTTTTTCTTTTTCCCCATGACAAATTAGACTTGCTTTTGGTGGCAAATGGTAATGGATTTTTTCTTATTTTATTAAAGAAAAAACAGTCTAAAATAGTAAAAAATAAAAATAAAAAAACATTTTTTAATTTAGCTTTATATTTCTTGCCATATACTATAAACTTCCATCCAAGGACAACCTAAAATAAATTCTCCTGACAATTGCAGCAATACCACATATGTGTATGGTATTTGTTGTATGTACCCGCAGTACAGCCCAAAAACAATAGTATGCATTTTTGCATTTTCGTTTTTTTATTTTATAATCCTATCTACAATGCACTGACACTGATTTAATTATATATATATATATATATATATATATATATATATATATATATATATATATATATATATTATATCATTTTTTTTATATATATATATATATATATATATATATATATATATATATATATATATATATATATATATATATATATATATATATATATATATATATATATATATATATATATATATAAATGGAAGGTACTTCTACACTGTGTGATTAAATATTGGAGGTTGCTGCTTGCTAGACACCAACTGTTATTAGCAGGAAAAGTGAAGAAGTATAAAAAAATGAAGCGCTACCTCAACAGCACACGCGCACGCATTATAATATATTATATGTGTGTATGTATGTAATTCACTAGCAATATAAACAATAAGTGCACAACAGTGGCCCCTAGTGGCAGTAATAAATATGACACTTATAACTTTAAATAAACAAAGTCCATATGGTAAGTGCAAGCTTCTTGTGAACAGGTGCAATCCGCAAGGTATCCAACCCGTGAATAGATGGCAAGTAAGTGGCAAACACCAAGTGGGCCCTCCGCCAGTCACACTACCCCTCCCAGAATGGCCAGCAATTAGGCCAAGAAGAACCTTCCCTTCTTGGGGTCACAATCCGAGATGTATTTTTAAGCTCCCATTAGTGTGCTCCTGCAATTATAGTCATTGCTGGGCTTGTGACGTCATTGCGTTGTCCTAGGAAGCATACGATCACCCAGGAGGGCAGCAGGGCCGAGGAGTCTGTGACCCCCAGGGAAGGATCTGTATATGCCCAAGGTCATCACCTGTATGCACCAGGGCTAGTGCATTCTTAAATGTGAGTGGAACAGTTGTATTTTTTTTTTTTTCTCTAAATTCTGTTTACAGTACTACATGTTAGTTCCTTCTTTACCCATTTGTTGCCATCACCTATGAGAGACTACATTTGTGGGAGCCCACTGATGGGAGCTTAAAAAGGCATCTTGATTGTGACCCCAAGAGGGGAAGGTTCTTCTTGGCCTAATTGAGGGCCATTCTGGGAGGGGTAGTGTGACTGGCGGAGGCCCACTTGGTGTTTTGTCACTTACTTGCCATCTCTTCACGGTTGGATACCTTGCAGATTGCACCTGTTCACAAGAAGCTTGCACTTACCATATGGACTTTGTTTTTGTTTATTTAAAGTTAGGTGTCATATTTATTGCTCCCACTAGGAGCCACTGTTGTGTACTTAATTATATTGCTAGCAAAGCATTATATGTGTGTTGTTGAGGTGGATAGATAGATAAAACCTTGACACTAACCAAGGTCAAACCTTGATCTAGTTATGCCGCCTCCTCCTTCTTTCTTTTTTTTTTTTTTTCTCCTTTTCCTCCACTTCCTTTCTCCTTTTCCTCCACTTCCTTTCTCCTTTTCCTCCACTTAATTTTCTTTTTTTTTTTTTTGTTCCCCCCCCCCCAAAGACACAAAGTATTATATAATGTATGCTATATGTATACAATGTATCTTTTCTCTCCATTCACAGGAGGAATAGATCACTTCCTATTCTATAAACCAAAACAGAATGTGAGGGGAAATCCCTCCAAAGTGAGGGAATCCCTGGTTGTCACCAGATTTGGTGCCCTAATTGGAAAATATTCCCTCCTATTTATTTCTGTTCTGGCGGCAATCCAAACTGTGGGATTTTCCTTCACTTTCACTGATAATGGCAAACAGAACAAATGGGGGACACGTGTCCATGACAGAGGGCACAGATGGCAATAAAAGCCTGACAGCGGTTCTAATCCCTCTCCACCCTATTAAAGATATTATAAAAAAAGTTAGCCTTTTAGTTATACTTTAATGGACTAGGACCTGTCTGTTACATTTGTGTGAAACAAAAGGCTTGATATGGGGGGCGTGGCTAACCGCCGACGTGAATGGCGTCATTTACATAGTTGGTAAGGTTGTATAAAGACACCAGTCCATCCAGGTCGGCCTGTACCATTTGAGAATGCTCCCACGCTGATCCCCCCCCCCCCTAGAATCTTTCTACAGCCTTATTAAATACTCCGCTTCTAAGCAGTTAAAAGACAATCCTTTATTAAATATGAGGATCTACCCCACCGTCTAATCAGTTTTTATCTACTCTGATAGGACCTTGCACCACTTAGTTGTTAATAGATTGAAGGAGATTGTACAATCAGATTGCAAAGTGTGAGGTTAACCTTCCTTTGCATGCATGGACTTTGGTGCTATTACATTATTATTGTGGTTTTATAAGTGGCCACCAGATGGCGATCTTTGACCACAATTCACCCTCTCTATTCTATACTGTTCTGATGAGCTACACAACTGCTCTTTACTCGTGCAATAACCTTATAGTTGGTTACTATGTAACTACATGTCAATAAATATCCATGTTG
Source organism: Rana temporaria (assembly GCF_905171775.1). Lineage (NCBI taxonomy): Eukaryota > Metazoa > Chordata > Amphibia > Anura > Ranidae > Rana > Rana temporaria. The sequence goes on along the minus strand of NC_053499.1, from coordinate 153,633,262 downwards.
GATGAAAGCTTCCATTTTGCTAAATTATCTATAGAAATGTGTTCTATCTATATACTTGTATATTAAACTCATTTTCCTTTAGTTCATGTAACCAATTTCACTAACCAGGTAAGGAACATTCTTCCCACTGATCACCAATGTAAGGAACATTCTTCTCACTGATCACCAATGTAAGGAACATTTTTCCCACTGATCACCAATGTAAGGGACATTCTTCTCACTGATCACCAATGTAAGGGACATTCTTCCCACTGATCACCAATGTAAGGAACATTCTTCCCACTGATCACCAATGTAAGAGACATTCTTCCCACTGATCACCAATGTAAGGAATATTCTTCCCACTGATCACCAATGTAAGGAACATTCTTCCCACTGATCACCAATGTAAGAGACATTCTTCCCACTGATCACCAATGTAAGGAACATTTTTCCCACTGATCACCAATGTAAGGGACATTCTTCCCACTGATCACCAATGTAAGGAACATTCTTCCCACTGATCACCAATGTAAGGGACATTCTTCTCACTGATCACCAATGTAAGGAACATTCTTCCCACTGATCACCAATGTAAGGAGCATTCTTCTCACTGATCACCAATGTAAGGGACATTCTTCCCACTGATCACCAATGTAAGGGACATTCTTCCCACTGATCACCAATGTAAGGGACATTCTTCCCACTGATCACCAATGTAAGGAACATTCTTCCCACTGATCACCAATGTAAGGAGCATTCTTCTCACTGATCACCAATGTAAGGGACATTCTTCCCACTGACCACCAATGTAAGGAACATTCTTCTCACTGATCACCAATGTAAGGAACATTCTTCCCACTGATCACCAATGTAAGGAACATTCTTCTCACTGATCATCAATGTAAGGGACATTCTTCCCACTGATCACCAATGTAAGGAACATTCTTCTCACTGATCACCAATGTAAGGGACATTCTTCTCACTGATCACCAATGTAAGGGACATTCTTCCCACTGATCACCAATGTAAGGGACATTCTTCCCACTGATCACCAATGTAAGGGACATTCTTCTCACTGATCACCAATGTAAGGAATATTCTTCCCACTGATCACCAATGTAAGGGACATTCTTCTCACTGATCACCAATGTAAGGGACATTCTTCCCACTGATCACCAATGTAAGGGACATTCTTCTCACTGATCACCAATGTAAGGAATATTCTTCCCACTGATCACCAATGTAAGGAACATTCTTCTCACTGATCACCAATGTAAGGAACATTCTTCCCACTGATCACCAATGTAAGGGACATTCTTCCCACTGATCACCAATGTAAGGAACATTCTTCCCACTGATCACCAATGTAAGGAACATTCTTCCCACTGATCACCAATGTAAGGAACATTCTTCCCACTGATCACCAATGTAAGGAACATTCTTCCCACTGATCACCAATGTAAGGAACATTCTTCCCACCGATCACCAATGTAAGGAACATTCTTCCCACTGATCACCAATGTAAGGAACATTCTTACCACCGATCACCAATGTAAGGGACATTCTTCTCACTGACCTGATTAATTGGTTTTATCAGGGGTACCCTGGGACCTGAATTGATTTTAAGGGTTCCTCTGGGGGTAAACGGTTTGAGAAAGGCAGCTGTAGACAGTGTATGTGTGTGTGTGTGTATATAATATATATATATATATATATGTGTCATTGTCTATTTTCTAGCCTTTGTCATACTTGGCTTGTAGAATGGGCTCATAAGGATTGGAGGATCAGGATGACAGCCAAGCAGCGGTCATTCTCGGCACCCCCAGATATCTTCTGTAATAATAAATGTGTCCTCAGACTTTGAATATCGTATTGGGGGAAGGATAAAGCCGGGGTCTAGTTAGTCCCTCCACTCCTTGCTCTGGCTCTTCCTGACAGTCCGGCTCATAGTAGATTTTCCAATGAAAATCACAGGGGGGGGGGGGGGGGCACACAAATCTCGCTTTGTAAAATTCAAATTTTTTTTTTTCTAGCCACGAAAATGCCTCTCCATGTGGATGACATAATGCGGCTCTTGTGCCACGTTTCCGGAGAACAGAAGATGAAAGCTGCCGTGAAACACTCTGCGAGGGGCGCTCTGGCCGCCGGCACTGGGGCCTTCCTGGGAGGATTGATGGGAGGACCTCCTGGAATTGCAGTCGGTAATATGTTCATTTTAATGTAATTTCAATTTTATTGAGGTGTCATTTATCATTAGATACAGTGCTGTGTGTGTATATGTGTGTGTATATGTATGTATGTATGTATGTGTGTGTGTGTATATATATATATATATATATATATATATATATATATATATATATATATATATATATATAGCATTTTACCTGTTAAGTCTTACTATTGGTTGCCAGATATTCAGGAGGCAATCCAGGAGATATTAATATTACATTTTTGTTCTTTATGTTGGCCCTTTAACCCTTTTGCTGCCAGAGCTGTTTTTTTTTTTTTTTGCACATATATATTTAAAATTATTTTAGGCCTAAAGATTGCTTAAAGGTCGCTTTTTTTTTTTTTATTAATAACAAATATGTCATACTTGCCTCCACTGTCCACCCGAACATCCTCTTCTGGGGTCCCTCAGTGGCTCTCGTGGCACCTCCCCCCCCCCCCCCCCCTCCGCATTAGATAACTCCCTTGGAGAAGCGCTCTCCCGAGGGAGTTACCTTGTGGGCGCTTCCTAATCATACACTCGGCCCTGCCCCCCCATGCCGTTGGATTTGATTGACAGCAGCAGTAGCCGATGGTTGCTATCTATCCAATCAACGCCAGGACTCTGTGGAAGAGAGGACGCCGGGGACGCACCGAGCAGGTGAACTGGCTCAGGTAAGTAAAACGTACGGGCTGGTGATTGCCGGGCATTTTTTCACCTAATGCATTAAGGTGAAAAAACACAAACCTTTACAACCCCTTTAAAACCCCCAAAACATATTTTCTCAAAGCAGACACCCTAGAGAATAAAATAATGGTAGTTCCAATTTTTTTATTTCACATGATATTACCACAAAGGTCTAGGAAATGCAAAATTTCAGTGAAAAATCACAGTAAAGTGGAAGTAAATCCGATTCATGAAATTTGAGCTGGGCACATATATCTGCAGTGTTTTCTTATCACTCTTCAATGAGCCAAGTCCCGTGGCTTTCTCCTGTTCCCTTCCTCTGTTATCAGCCTGAGAACTCCTGACAAATTCTCAGACTTTTTAATCAAAAACGGCCACTCCCAGCGGTTCGCCTAAGGCAGTGTGATGTGGGAACCCACAGGGGATTCGCAGGGCTCCCCAGCATCGCACCAATGTGAACCGAGCCTAAGGGAGGGTACGGCACAGTGGTGTAGTGGTTGGCACTTTCACCCAGCAGTAAAAAGGGTTCGCTGGTTCGAATCCCAACCACGGCACTACCTGCCTGGAGTTTGCAAGGTTTTGCATATTCTCCCTCTGCCTGCGTGGGTTTCCTCCGGGTACTCCGGTTTCCTCCCACACCCCAAAGACATGCTGGTAGGTTAAATGGTGTAACGGTCACCACCGTTTACGATTCTCCATTCCACCAACCCACGACAGCTTATCTGACACTCCAGTCGACAGGACCTATTCTATTTCCCAGAATAACGAGACACACAGCTCTGTTACTGGTTCCAAAATGAAGGAATACTTTTAATGGTACACTCTCAGGTTTTTATACAGTTACAAGCATGCTACAGTAGTTACAGGGACAATGAAACTCTCCACCCAAAACATCACACAATGGGTGGTTAACGAGTTCCCCCTCCAATCCACATCCAGACAGACACTCTGGCCCTGCATTTAGAGGGGTTAATTACTACAGCTTGACAAGTCACATTCCACATCTTATCAATATACTTTTCACACAAAACAGTGTCATTAGCATACACAATGAAATGGTCTGTAGAAGCAGACCTAATTAGCACAATGGACACAGAATGCAATCACAGCAAGACACTTAAACATCCCACAATAGGCAGCCAGACTGGCTACCAAGCTCCAATTCGCATCACCACAGTAGCAGACTTAATTAGCATCTCAACAGTCTATGAGACATTCTTATTGACCTGTTGGGGGTCAGAATAAGCAACCTGTAATAATCCAAGATCCTGCAATACATGAATTATCATTAATGTCCAATCTCATGTAATCCGAGATATCAGTTCTCAGTCATCCTATGCCCAAATGAGACATAGGATGACCCTAGAGTCATTAGTGCAGCTGGCACAGGAATACCCCCACACCCTTCTCTAGGTGTCACGGGCCATTCCGTTACAATTGGCTTCTGTCTAAATTGGCCCAGTATGTGTGTTGGGGGCCTTAGATCCTAAGCTCCTTGAGGGTAGGGACTGATGTGAATAATCAATGTATATTCTTCGATAGTTGTCACCATTACAGGTGTCCCCATTGGAAGGTTCCCCCATCGATCGGATGTCCATCACCCCCAATGGGAAGGTATTCCCCCAACTGCCAAATGTTAGATTTTCATCACTAGCTATTTATACTGCAACAATTTTACAATCACGTCAAGTCTTAAACTTTAAAAAATGAAGGACATTTGTAATTGTAGTGTGTTTAACTTTTTATACCATTATTTGTTTCTAGGTGGCGCTGTGGGAGGATTATTGGGCGCCTGGATGTCCAGCGGTCAGTTCAAGCCCCTCCCTCAGATTCTTATGGAGATGCCCAATGACCAGCAGCAGAAGCTGTGTGAAAACATCTACACCATCATCGGCAACTTGGACTGGACCGACGCCACTCAACTCATCATGCTGGTCATGGGCAATGCTTCCTTACAACAGAAGGTGTCGGCCGCACTCATCAACTATGTGTCCCACGAGCTAAAAGGAGAGATTCAGTATGGAGACTAGAGGGTTGCTCCATTGTTTTATTATTATTACTGCCGAAAGTGCGCCTATGATTAGATAGGGAACCCAACAGTGTGGAGAAGGGAAGGCGGATGCTGTACTTGGAAATTCCAGTATGGAAGATTTTAGTGTATTTTTGAAGTGTAAGGTTGAAAACGATCTGCTGCTTAGTGAATAGAAGCTCCAAGTTGCTCTGGTTGGATCTGGAGAGCTGAGGATTGATCACAGTGCTGCAGGCAAGAGAGACAATCATATGTTTCCTCCTTAAAGGGGGGGTTCACCCTAAAAACTACTTTTTCTTATTACAATGGCCCCCCACATTACAATACGATTATGCCTATTATCTTTTTTTTTTGATGCTGTACATACCTTCGTACAGCTATTCACCCGTGGCTTCCGGGTTGCGAGTCCCGTGGGAGTGGGCGTTCCTAACATGTCTGTGATTGACGTTTTGACCAAAAACGAGCTCCCCCCCGTCGCGTTAGCCGCGTCACGGTTGGCGAAAGGAGCCGAACGGGCATGCGCAGTATAGCGCCGACTCGCCGTTTGGCTCCTTTTCGCCAACTGTGACGCGACGGGGGGGGGAGGGGGAGCTTGTTTTTGGTCAAAACGTCAATCACAGACATGTTAGGAACGCCCACTCCCGCGGGACTCGCAAACCGGAAGCCACGGGTGAATACCTGTGCGAAGGTATGTACAGCATCAAAAAAAAGATAATAGGCATAATCGTATTGTAATGCGGGGGGCCAGTGTAATAAGAAAAAGTCGTTTTTAGGGTGAACCACCCCTTTAAAGTGTAAGTTTACCCTAAAACTAAAATCTCGAAATCTACTGGTATCCACAATCCAAGACTAACCTATCAAGCCCTGTGAAGAAGAAGTCGCTATACATGCCTTTTTTGAAGCCACTCTGGTCCGGTCTCCAGTGGTGGAAGCTCTGTGCAGGACACAGTTGACATTGGACGTGAAATACCAGGGAAGTGACGTCACCCCGGTGACGTCACTTCCCTGGCATTTCACGTCCAATGTCGGCTGTGTCCTGCACAGAGCTTCCACCGCTGGAGACGTCACTTCCCTGGCATTTCACGTCCAATGTCGGCTGTGTCCTGCACAGAGCTTCCACCGCGGGAGACCGGACCAGAGTGACTTCAAAAAAGGCGTATATCGTTATAGCGACTTCTTCTTACTATGGGGCTTCCGTGGCAGCCACCTCCAAAGTGAAGCCACCACTGACAGCTCAGCGTCTGACTGGACCGGAGTGGCTTCAGAAAAGGTATGTACAGTGGAACCTTGGTTTACGAGGAACGTGGTTAACGAGCGCTCTGAATAACGAGCAGCCTTTTTTTTTTTTTTTTTTCATTCTGACTCTGTTTACGGATGTTGTCTCGCAAAACAAGCAGAATTCAAGCTGATGGGGTGTGCAGTACTGAGTTTGGCCAGAGGTGCGGGGGCGCCGGTGACACTCGGAACGGTTCGGAGCCGTTTGGAAATACTCCGTTCCCGAAACGTTCTGAGGGATTCCAAGATCAGCCGTGCTGTTCCTGAGTATTTCCAAGGCTCTCCAGTGCTCCCCCACCTCTGGCCACATGCGGTATTGCATGCCATAGAAGTCAATGCGGAACAAATTATCTTTGTTTTCATTGACTTCTATGGGGAAATTCGCTTTGATATGCGAGTGCTTTGGATTACAAGCGTTCTCCTGGAACAGACTATCCAAGGTTCCACTGCATAGAGATTTCTTCTTTGCAGGGCTAGATGAGTTAGTCTTGGTTCGTGGATACCTGTGGATTTCGAGATTTTAGTGTTAAGCCTCGTACACACGATTGGATTTTTTGAGGGGAATTGTGCGTTGACAGCCTGTTGGCGGAGAATCTGACTGTTTGTATCCGCCATCGGACAATTGTTGTCGAATTTTCCGTGGACCAATGTTGGATGGCAGGCTTTAAAATTTTTGTGGACAAGGGTCTGTTGTCAGATTTTCCGAACTCCAAAGTACAAACACGCATGCTCGGAAGCAATGCTCACCAAACGCAACATTAGCAGAAGGTGCCCAAAGGGTGGCGTTGAAGAGCTGAAAAATCACATAGTACGTCACTACGTGTTTATGTTTGTTGGCCAACAATTCTTTGCCGTTTGTATGCAAGACCTTCCTGGCCAACGCCCTTCAGACAAAAGTCCGAAGCTGTGTCCGGAACATCCAATCGCGTGTACGAGGCTTTACGGTGGACTTCTACTCTTAAAGAGAAGCTAAATTCTGAAAGCAGACGGAGGGCAAAGACCTAGCATTGTCTGTGGCCTCTCTGCAGCTGTTCTTTCTCCATTACTGACTTACCATGCCGTGGTCTGCACTGTCTCTGTGTGGGCGGCCATCTTGGTAGAGGCAGGGCTTTGCTTCCTCATGGCAGAGCCTCCAGCATGGAGAACCTTGAGCAGCACCGTAGCGGCATTGCCAAATATCACTTCAGCTTCACTAAGATGAGCCCTTAGAGGTAACAGTGCCTTAGATCAGTGGTCACCAACCCTGTCCTCATGGCCCACTAACAGGCCAGGTTTTATGTATTACCTTGGAGAGGCAAACTAGAATACTGCAATCACTGAGCAGCAAATCGTGTGATGTATTTCAGTTATCTTGCAAACCTGGCCTGTTAGTGGGCCCTGAGGACAGGGGATGATGACCACTGCCTTGGATCTTACACTGCAGATACACAGCTCTGAGGCTATAGACACAGGAGTGCCTAGGCACACTCACATACCAGGAAGTGCATTGCTTTTCACCAGGAATTCCAGACAATCTGCTTTTATTTTCCCAGAGTACTTCTTGGGCACAGTTAACCTTATTAGATGTCGTTACAACATAGAAAAGCTACACTTTCTGAGTTCAGTTCCTCTTTAAGCAGAAGTGTAAAAAGGGCAGCAGAGGAGCAAACGGATGAGTACAAGCAGAGGGCAATCAAGTCAACCCGTTGCGAAGCTTTGCATGCAAAAAGCAGAGCTTCACTTTAAAGGAATCCTACTACCTTACCTATGTAGAGCAAAGTGTCCATGTTTCCGCAATGCCCCCCCCCCCAACTCCCATGAGGATCTGTGTCAATGGCGTTGGTGTGAAAGGCTTCTGAGGGCATTGGGATTTAGTTGACGAGTGCCTCTGACCTGCGATTGACTTGCTTCAAGCAGATTTATTGTTCCTATAGACTTGTATTGAGGTGCAAAACCCACTAGCAATAAACAAAAGCCCATGGATACAGGTCCTTCTACCCATCTTACCTTCACTCCTAGGCAGCTCCTTCCTCTGTCCCAGGCAGCACTGCTATCTGTGGCGTCAGCAACCAGGGGGTCGATGACTTTGCTCTTTTGGACGCGTGGCAGCGCTGGGGCGCTGTTATTGGCTGCTAGGCTTGCACACTGTCTCAGAGGCAAGGTCATATGCCCCCCCTCCCCCCCATACCCTAAAACGGTGGTCTCCAAACTGCGGGCCATGCGCCAGGTGTGGCCCTTTGCTTGCCTTTATTTAGCCCTTAGGCACTGTTCATCCCACTGACACTATAGATGGGGCACTTTTCCTCCCACTGACACCATAGATGGGGCACTTTTCCTCCCACTGACGCAATGGATGGGGCACTATTTCTCCCACTGACGCTATAGATGGGGCGCTATGCATCCCACTGACGCCAAGGATGGGGCACAATTCCTCCCACTGACACCATGGACGGGCGCGCGATGCGTCCCACTGGCGCCATGGACGGGCGCGCGATGCGTCCCACTGGCGCCATGGACGGGCGCGCGATGGGTCCCACTGGCGCCATGGACGGGCGCGCGATGGGTCCCACTGGCGCCATGGACGGGCGCGCGATGGGTCCCACTGGCGCCATGGACGGGCGCGCGATGGGTCCCACTGGCGCCATGGACGGGCGCGCGATGGGTCCCACTGGCGCCATGGACGGGCGCGCGATGGGTCCCACTGGCGCCATGGACGGGCGCGCGATGGGTCCCACTGGCGCCATGGACGGGCGCGCGATGCGTCCCACTGGCGCCATGGACGGGCGCGCGATGCGTCCCACTGGCGCCATGGACGGGCGCGCGATGCGTCCCACTGGCGCCATGGACGGGGGCGCGATGCGTCCCACTGGCGCCATGGACGGGGGCGCGATGCGTCCCACTGGCGCCAAGGACGTGGGGCGCTATGCGTCCCACTGACACAAACAATGGAGTTTATTCTTCCCACTAATACCAATACCTCCTACTGTCCACAGACCTTATGTAATAATTTTACGCCCGCTGACCACCGAGTCTTCGCTACTCCCCCGGGCCACAATCCAGCCCTGGCCCTTTGCTTAGAAAGTTTGGAGACCCCTGCCCCTGAAGGTAGGGTAGTGTCACTGGCTGTGAGGGAGCGCTGGTAAGGTGAAAAGGAGGGGAGGAGGGGTGCTTCTGCAGACAATGCATTGGGAAGGTGACAGGGTCTCTTTAAAATAAATCTGTGCCTCTTATTCATGCAAACCGGAGCAAAAGGTTGACTTGACGTAAGAAAATGCGGCTACAACAAGACCAGCATCTTCCTTCCTTATCTACCTCTTCTGAAGCAAATTGTGCCAACCCCAACAGTCTTTTAATCATGACTGATGCACTTAAATAATCCTTTTATTTTTTCTTAAATCGCATTAGGCCTGTGATATGATTGCAGTAGAACTGTCTGTGTTGCTTACAGCAGCCAATGAAATTCTTGCTTTTTATTTCCTTATCTGCCTTGGAAAATGACAATGGGATTTGATTGGCCGCTATCGAATACACAGACCGTTTTTTTTGGATCTTCTGTGACTCATAAGGTCTGATTGGCACCTATGCAGGTTGCAGTTTGCATATTCCGGGTGCGTTTTGCATTTTTCAATACAGTGGAACCTCGGATTACGAGAATGCTCGTAATCCAAAGTACTCGCATATCAAAGCGAGTTTCCCCATTGAAGTCAATGGAAACTAAAATAATTAATTCCGCATTGACTTCAATGGCATGCAATACCGCATACGGCCAGAGGCGGGGGGGGGGGGGGCACCAGAGAGCCTCGGAAAAGGCCCGAGGACACTTCGGCTGATCTCGGAAAGACTTTGTTCCTGAGATTTGCAGAGGTCAGCCGTGCTGTCCTCGGGCCTTTCTGTGCATTTCCGATCAGCGACGTTTGGCTCGGCTCCGGTGCCCCCCCACCTCAGGTCAAACAAGGTACTGCACACCGCTTTGGCCTGAATCCTGCTCGTATTGTGAGATAACACTTGCAAACCCAGTTACAATTTTTAAAAATACAGCGCTCGTATTGCAAAACGCCCATTAACTGCGCTACTCGCGATTCGAGGTTCCACTGTACATGTTTTTGGTCCATTGAAGTCTATGGGACCAAAAACCGGAAAAAAGTCCCTGGACCTTTCCATAAAATGCACAGATGTGAACGTGACCCATAGGAAACCATGATAAATGCACTGTAGTGTGAAAATGCACAGGTGTGACCCAGGCCTAAAGGGAGGCCAAGGTGCTCCCTGAGTCAGCCAATCAGATGTGAGCTGAAAGAGTCTCATTGGCTGCCAGGGGGCAATAAAAAAACAAATGGGAACGACCTGAAATTTTAAGTGACCAATCAGATTGCGGCTGTTATTTTTGTAGCAGATGAAGGCAGCAACTGATTGTCAGTCTTATTCATAGAAACCAATCTCCAGTTCCTATAACCAAATCTACTCGACACCTAAACTGACCATTCACAGGGTTCCATTTTCTGCTGAAAAGTATCAAATATCAGTTCTTATTTTTATCATTAATGTGCACTTGGAATTTACGCTATTTCTGTCAACTGCCTTATCTTAAATGATATGGTTCGCAACAAATACCCTATATTTTTATACCTTAACCACTAAAGGACCGGTGTGTGTGTGTGTGTATATATATATATATATATATATATATATATATATATATATATATATATATATATATATATATATACACACACACGTTGACACAATGGCTGCTGTGGGCAGATCAACGTGTGTATGTGTATATATATATAATTACGCCCCCTTTGAGAAGCGACATTGTGGGCGCACACGTGCCTGCCACGAGCACCGTGGATCCCGAGGACTTGATATTCGCGGGGATACGCCCGATCGTCTCACAGAGAGGAAGAACGGGGAAATGCTGATGTAAACAAGCATTTCCCCATTCTTCCTAGTGACGGGACACTGATCACAGCTTCCTGTAATTGGGAGCAGTGATCAGTGTCGTGTCACACACAGCCCCCCCCCTCCTACAGTTAGGCCCCTTTCACATTGGACAGGGAGCCGTGGTGGCGGTATAGCGCCACTAAAAATGACGGCGCTATACCGCCGGGATTGCCGCTGGAATCGGCCGCTAGCGGTGCGGCATTAACTCCCGCTAGCAGCCGATAAAGGGTTAATACCGCCCGCAATGCACCTCCTGAAGAGGCGCATTGCGGGTGGTATTGCCGCGGTTTCCCATTGTTTTAAATAGGAAGGAGCGGTATACATACCGCTCCAAAGATGCTGCTGACCAGAGATTTTTTTTCTCTCCCGCCAGCGCATCGCCTCAGTGTGATCGGCATGTCTTCCGGGTTGCGCCGCTCCAGCGCTGTGATTGGCTGGAACGGCGATGTCGTCACTCCCGCGCACTCGGGCTTTCACATTGAGTAGGCAGTAAAGGAGTTTTTTAGGCGGGATAGCAGCGCTATTTTTAGCGCTGTACCGCCTGAAAAACACCTCGGTGTGAAAGGGGTCTTAAAATCACTCCCTAGGACACACTTAACCCCTTCAGCGCCACCTAGGTGGTTAACGCCGTCACCGCCAGTGTCATTTTTACAGTAATCGGTGCATTTTTATAGCACTGATTGTTGTGTGAATGGCGCCAAAAGTTTCCGATGTGTCCGCCATAATGTTGCCTTGTTAGGTTTAAAAAAAATAAAAATTGTGATCTTTGATGCTGTTGAAGCAGATCTCCACCTCTCCAGGTTTGCCTCCTCCTCCATTATTACAGGGGGAACTTTAGTTAGTTTATCTTTCATTGCCTTGATGTCCATTTTAGAACAAGCACAACAATTCTAGGTTTACAAACCCTGTTGCAGTATGGTACATCTACATTATACCTTTGCTGTGTTAAAGTGTGAAAACGATTTTCTCTTGTGAAATAATCGTAATAAATCTCCTTATTTTTTATTGATCTTCATCTGCTGGAGGAATTTAGATATTGAACTCTGAAGTAATTGTAAATAAGGAGAGTGAGAGTGACTGGATATACAACTATCATATAGTTCTAATTTTGTCTTTGATGAATTTATAAGGAAATGATTTATTTGTTGTATAAATAAATGGTAAGAAAATATAAAATTGAAGTCTGCGGTTTATCTCAATAAAATATTGAATTTTGAGAGAAGAAATTGCTGTGTGATAGATCCAGAGGATCCATAAAACCCAAAGGGAGGGGGGTGATCACCTAATTGTCTCTCATTGGAGGCGTACTGATGGCACATACACCCCCCCCCCCCTCTTGTGTGTGTTTGTTTTTCTTTTTTCTTTTATTTAATTTTTTCACATTTTTGTATTGCTGGCAATGTGTGTGGTGGTGGTGTGTTTTTTTTTTTAATATATATTCAGCTGTCAGTGGGGAACCCCCTGCTGACAGCTGACTCATCCGTTGTTAAGGACACAGTGGCTGCCATCCCGACCTGCTCCTTAACAACCAGCTAGTCGCTGTTTGTTAAGGACGTGGGTGGCTTCTGCTTTATAAAAAAAAAAAAAAAACTATTATATAGTTCTAATTTTGTCTTTGGTGAATTTATGAGGCAATGATTTATTTGTTGTATAAATAAATGCAAAGAAAACATAAAATTGTTCAACGTTTTTGGTTTATCTAAATAAAATATTGAATTTTGAGAGAAGGAATTGCTGTGTGATAGATCCAAAGGATCCCCAAAACCCAGGAAGGGGGTGGTCACCTAATTGTCTCTCATTGGAGGCATACTGATGGCACATACAACCCCCGTGTGTGTTTTTTTTTTTTTGTTTTTTTTTTACATTCAGCTGTCAGTGGAGAATCCTGCTGACAGCTGACTCATCCGTTGTTAAGGACACGGTGACTGCCTTCCTGGCCTGCTCCTTAGCAACCAGCTAATCGCTGGTTGTTAAGGACGTGGGTGGCCTCTGCTTCAAAAAAGAAAAAGAAAAGCTCTTCTAAACTCTTGACACCGGCGTTTAGGAAAATTTTGTAGCGCTTAGGAGCTGTCATCTTTTCTTCTATCCAAACGGTGCTGCTCAAGAACGCGCTGGCAGAGTTTTTTTTTTTTCTCCCACTAAACTCTCCTGCCAAAAAACACTGATAAAAGCCTATGTGTGGAAAAAAGTATTGCGCCTAGTGTGCACGGAGGCTCCAATCATCTCACCACTGGACAATGAGGTCACTGTACTCCGATGGCCTCCACACTCGCCACATCTCATCCAATAGAGGACCTTTGGGATGTGGTTGAATCTATGCCATGAAGGGGGTCCAACCCGGTACTAGGAAGGTGTACCTAAAAAAGTGGATGGTGAGTGTGTGTATATGTTTGTTTTATATAATATACAGTGTGTGTGTATGTATGTTTATATATATATATATATATATATATATATATATATATAATGTGTGTGTGTGTGTGTATATATAATGGAACAAGACTAGTAAATGTGTATTATTCATATGCAGGGTATGGGCTGGCCCGGAGTTGCACACACTCTGTTTTGCATTGTACAGTAACATACCTGAGTGTTGTTTATGGAGATAACACTGTTTTCTATTTCTTCTGTCTTTACATCTGAGTTGGACTCTGTGCCTACAGCACATAAAACTTATCAGGTATATGCTCCTTGTACCTAAAATGTGACATCATAAATGTTTATTGAGGGTGATAGAGGTTTGCCGTTCAGGTTCAGTCACCTATACAGTGGAACCTCGGATTACGAGCATAAGCCGTTCCAGGAGAATGCTTGTAAGCCAAAGCGCTCGTATATCAAAGCGAGTTTCCCCATAGAAGTCAATGGAAATGAAGATAATTTGTTCCACATTGACTTCTATAGCATGCAATATTGCATGTGGCCAGAGTGGGGGGGGGGGGGTGGCGCTGGAGAGACTCAGAATTACTCAGAGACAGAACTCAGAAACCTTCGGAAAGGTTTGGGAATGGAGTACAGTGGAACCTTGGATTACGAGCATAATCTGTTCCAGGAGAATGCTCGTAATCCAAAGTACTCACTCATATCAAAGCGAGTTTCCCCATAGAAGTCAACGGAAAAGAAAAAAATTTGTTCAGCATTGACTTCTATGGCATGCAATACCGCATGCCCCCAGTAGTGGATGGAAGCCGGAAAGGCTCGGGGACAGCTTGGCTCAACTCAGGAAAACTTTGGAAAGGCTTGGGAATGGAGTATTTCTGACAGCTCCGCTCTGCTCTGGCGCCCCCGCACATCTGGCCAAATGCGGTACTGCACACTGCTGTGGCTTGAATCCTGCTCATTTTGCAAGATAACACTCGCAAAACCGAGTCAGGATTTTCCACCCAAAAAAAAAATGCGCATATTGCAAAACGCTCGTTAACCACGTTTATTCGCAATCCGAGGTTTTACTGTATTTCCGAACGGCTCCAAGTGTCACCGGCGCCCCCACACCTCTGGCCAAATGCGGTACTGCATACCCAACGGCTCCAAGTCACCGGCGCCCCCACACCTCTGGCCAAATGCGGTACTGCATACCGAACGGCTCAAAGTCACCGGCGCCCCCACACCTCTGGCCAAATGCGGTACTGCATACCGAACGGCTCCAAGTCACCGGCGCCCCCACACCTCTGGCCAAATGCGGTACTGCATACCGAACGGCTCAAAGTCACCGGCGCCCCCACACCTCTGGCCAAATGCGGTACTGCATACCGAACGGCTCAAAGTCACCGGCGCCCCCACACCTCTGGCCAAATGCGGTACTGCATACCGAACGGCTCAAAGTCACCGGCGCCCCCACATCTCTGGCCAAATGCGGTACTGCATACCGATCACATTTATACAGCGATCAGTGCTATAAAATGCACTAATTAGAGGCTTGAATCCTGCTAGTTTTGCGAGAGACAACACTCGCAATCCAGGTCAGGATTAAAAAACATGCAGAGGTGATCAAATGCCACCAAAAGAAAGCTCTATTTGTGGAAAAAGAAGATACAGCATTGCACATGCAATTGTGAGTTTAAGTAACGCAGTGCCGTATCGCAAAAAATGGCCTGGTCATGAAGGGGGGGTAAATCTTACATAGGCCAAGTGGTTAAATATTAAACTTTTGTCAATAAATATCAGAAGAACACATTGTTTTCTTCCTTTCTTCTCTATACAGGCAATGCCTCCTAACATTCATCATACACTGAATCGCACTTTGTTCACCTGCTCCGCCCTGACCGGGTCTTGGCTCCGCCCCTGGACTGTCATATAGACAGCAGATAAACGGAACACCTAGGAGAAGACGTGAGTTACTTTGTATCTTCCAACATCCTGTATTGCCAACAATCAGAGGACGGGGGTGACTTCTGGGAGAGGAGTTTTGGGACACAGCGAGTGACATGTTATCCTGTCCAGGTAATGTGCAACTCTCATCTCGCGGTCTGGTAATTGCCATATTTAACCACTTCAGCCCTGGAGGATTTGGCTGCCAAAAGACCGGTGATCTGACGATATGGTTCCGGCTATCGAGATGGTTCCTGTGAGGATTGCGCAGGCGCAATCCTTGCCGACGGAAATCACCGAACCTCCAGGGCGACGTGGAATTTGAGGTAAGTGGCCAGTCGGCCTCACGTCCTCCTGGCTCTTTTTTTAACATCCTCCAATCCACGGGGATGTTAAGGAAATGAGCCTGGATGCCGGCCGAGGTTCGGAGATTTCCGTCAGCAAGGATTGCGCCTGCGCAGTCCTTACAGGAACCATCTCAATAGAGGAACCATACAGACAAGTCACCGGGACTGCTTTTTGCGATTTGGCATTGCGTCGCTTTAACTGACAATTGCGCGGTCGTGCGACGTGGCATCCCAAACAAAATCATTTTTTTCCCACAAATAGAGCTTTCTTTTGGTGGTATTTGATCACCTCTGCGGTTTTTATTTATTTTTATAGCAAAAAGTAAAAAATATTGCATTTTTTTCAAAATCGTCGCTCTATTTTTGTTTATAGCGCAAAAAATAAAAACCGCAGAGGTGATCAAATACCACCAAAAGAAAGCTCTATTTGTGGGAAAAAAAGGACGCCAATTTTGTTTGGGAGCCACGTCGCACGACCGCGCAATTGTCTGTTAAAGCGACGCAGTGCCGAATCGCAAAACCTGGCCTGGGCATTTAGCAGCATATTGGTCCGGGGCTTAAGTGGTTAAAGAAAAACTTGCATTAGAAGAACTCAATAGAGAAACGCACACAAAAAGATCATTTAGAAAAGGATACAGAGCCATAGACTAGGACTTACCAATCCACTGACTGATTGGTAAATTATTGGCGACTATGGATAAAGATGGTGTACAAAATATAATTTTATTCAAATTAAAAAAGGTTGATGGTAATAATAACAATCATTGGTCAATCATGGTAAGTGGAGGCTTTGAATGACAGAAATCACTATCTACAATGACCACTAGATGGAGCACTGTGTAACAGATTTGGAGTATTCCCGTATTGCCATTTATTTCAATGATTATAATTAAAAAAATAAGTGTAATTTACAGTATATTTAGCAGATGGTGGCTATTGCTGTATATACACATATTAAATAATATATTATATTGTATGAAATAATATATTACATTAATAAACTGGAGGAAAAGAACGATGAAAATAAATTACGAAAATACTTTTGATTGTTCAAGGAGATCAATCAAAAATATTATTAATATATATATATTTATATTATTAATATATATATATATATATTTTTATTAATATAATAAACGAAAGCAAGCTAACAATGAGCAATAAAAGAGCGGTGGAGATGGAGGACCGAATAACAGTATTTACCTCGATTTCCTCGCTAAGACCACGAGGAGTGAGTGATGGGCACAGTGGCGACAATTGATGGCACCGTGGCTGCGTTTGGCATGGCACAGTGGCGACAATTTATGGGCACAGTGGCTGCGTTTTGGCATGGCACAGTGGCGACAATAGATGGGCACAGTGGTGACAACTGACGGGTACAGTGGCGACAATGGCATGGCACAGTGTTGACAATTGATAGCACAGTGGCTGCGTTTGGCATGACACAGTGGTGACAATTGATGGGCACAGTGGCGACAATGGCATGGCACAGTGGTGACAATTGATGGCACAGTGGCTGCGTTTGGCATGACACAATGGCGACAATTGACGGGCACAGTGGCGACAATGTCATGGCACAGTGGTGACAATTGATGGCACAGTAACTGCGTTTGGCATGACACAGTGGCGACAATTGACGGGCACAGTGGCAACAATGGCATGGCACAGTGGCTGCATTTGGCATGGTACAGTGGCGACAATTGATGGCACAGTGGAGAGGAGAGAGGTCTCAATCTGCACCTGGCCCCTGCCCCTCTTTTTCTGCCCACACTCCAATCCCCGGCACTGTACCTCAGAAAAGGAAAGTGGGGGTGAGAAATTTGAAGTCCAGCAGCCTCGCACATCTGGATGAGAGGTGCTGACTGCCAAGGGTGAGTGAGCTCACCATCCACCCCTGTCTGTGACTGAAGTCCCCACCCTCTTCTCTCTCCTGCCTCTAAGTGAGTATGCTAAGGTAAATCAGGGTTCTCAGAGCACTCCTTACATCAGATTTCACCTTTACACCAGAGGCCACAGTGTTCCCCCTTACATCAGAGTCCTCTCTGTACACCAGAGCAGAGGCGGCTCTTTAATTGGGCAAATTAGGCAGTCGCCTAAGGCTTGCACTCACAGGGGCCTCGCGGCCGCCTTACTTACCCAATGCATTACCCCAGTTTTGAGGGACAGGGGACCTTAATGCTGCTGTGCTCAGGCAGCCTTAAGAGCCCAGACTCAGGAGCAGGGCCGCCAGCATCCCTAACAACCAGTGAATATCAGTGACACCACCCCTTGTGACTTCAATTACCCAGCATGCCCTCAGTCAATGATGTCACAAGGGGGCGGGTTCAGCAGGTGACATCACCGGGTGACCCCTGTCCCTTAGTTATTAAAGAGCAGAATCTGGGGGGCCACATTGTTAACGAGGGCTTCCAGATTCCGATAAGCACCCTGCCTGCAGACCCCCCACAATCACCGGCCAGGGTTGTGGGGAAGAGGCTCTTGTCCTTGAATTATTTTTCCCATCATAGGTGTGAGGGGGGGCCATGTAAAGTTTTGCCTAAGGCCTCACAGAGCCTAGAGCTGCCTCTGCACCAGAGCATCCCTTAGAGTCCCCAGAGTTCTCCCTTACATCAGAGTCTGCAGAGTCCCCCCTTATGCCGCGTACACACGTTCGGAAATTCCGACAAGAAAAGTCTGATGTGAGCATTTTGTTGGAAATTCTGACCGTGTGTATAGGCTCCATCTGACTTTTTCTGTCGGAATTTCCGTCCAAAAAAAGATTGAGAGCAGGTTCTCTATTTTTCCGACGGAAAAAGTTTCTATCGGAAAATCCGCTCGTCTGTATGCAATTCCGATGCGCAAAAAAAAAACATGCATGCTCAGAATTAAGCAGAAGAACTAAACTGCCTATTGAATTTCATTGATCTCGGCTCGTCGCATGTCTTGTACATCACCGCGTTCATGGCGGTCGTAATTTCCAAAAACATTTGTGAGACTGTGTGTATAAAACACAAGTTTGAGCCAACATTCGGTCAGAAAATATCCACGGTTTTCTTGTGGGAATTTCCGATCGTGTGTACGCAGCATTACAGTGAAAGGGGACTCTGCGAGTTCTGATGTAAAGGGGGACTCTTGTGATTAACTTCCTATGGTTAGAAATGTTATTTACTGTATATACTCGAGTATAAGCCGAGTTTTTCAGCAAATTTTTGTGCTGAAAATGCCCCCCTCGGCTTATACTTGAGTCACCTTTTTGCGCCTGATCTCCTGGAATTTGGGGACTAGGGGACCTACGGCCGGGGAGCACCGATTTTTCAAAGCCGGGCACCCCTTCCATAGACTCCCATGTTAAACTGTAATTTCTCCTGTAAATTTGGGGACCCTGTACCGGCCGGTCGTAGGTCCCCTGGACCCGGAACTTGCCACACATGTAGCCCCATTTCTCCTCTACAAGTGTGCAAAGTTTGTTGTCTGGGGGACTTACGGCCAGGAAAAGCACCGATTTTTCAAACCGTGCACCCCTTCCATAGACTCCCATGTTAAACAGTAATTTCTCCGGTGGTTTTGGGGACCCGGTACCGGACGGTTGTAGGTCCTCTGGACCCGGAACTTGGCACACATGTAGCCCCATAGACTCCCATGTTAAACGTCAGTCTAGTCATGGGCACAGTGAGGCATGGACACAGTGAGGCATGGGCACAGTGAGGCATGGACACAGTGAGGCATGCACATGGGCACAGTGAGGCATGGGCACAGTGAGGCATGGGCACAGTGAGGCATGGGCACAGTGAGGCATGGGCACAGTGAGGCATGGTCACAGTCAGGCATGCACATGGACACAGTGAGGCATGCAGATGGACACTCTAGGCTTATACTCGAGTCAATACGTTTTCCCATTTTTTTGTGGTAAAATTAGGTGCCTCGGGTTATATTCGGGTCGGCCTATACTCGAGTATATACGGTCATTTTTCCATTTGATTTTTAAATCTTCTATGTCTTTCTGTCCTAGTAAGGAGACCATCATTATCAGAATGTCCCAATCAATTGAGACGCCAGGAAAACGCGGTGAAGGTGCTCGCTTTAGTGTTTGTGATCGCTGTGGTATTTATGACGGCCATCTTTGTGGCAGCCTGGGTGCTAAAGGAGTCGAAAGATCAAACTGAAGAAGAGACAGAAAGGACGGCTAAAGAATCAGCTGGTAACATGTTCATTCCTATATTAGTTATTATCGGTGGGAAAGTTTTGTCGTCTTGTACTCGGCAGACAGAGAAACGGAACTCTGAAACAGAGCTAACCATATTCCTATACTTAAAGTGGATTTTATATACATCTATATAGATCAGACCAAAATGAGGAACAAATGAGGGGGAAAGAGGGACAGAGGGACATTGCTCCAAATCAGGGACAGTTGGGAGCTATGATTATATATATATATATATATGTTTGGAGGTTCTAAGTAATTTTCTAGCAAAAAATGTTACATACGAGAGAAATGTCAGAATTGGCTCCCGGCAGGCAAGTGTCTAAAGTGCAATTTCAGTGATGTTATTGTCATTCTATCCTGTAGGGGTCACTGTGAAAGATATGAATAGCTCTGTGCACAAGGCTCTGATCAAGCCCCGCCCTGAGATTCTTAAGGACCTCTCCCCCGAGGAACTGGGACAGCCGAAAGAAGAGCCTCGCCACACCTACCTTAATAATGAGGAAAATGCTGAATGTACTGAGCAGTTTGTCATGAAAAGTGGATTCTTAAGAAATGAGACAATGGAAACGGCTGCATCGAATGTGACTACGGAAATGGCAAATCGGGACGAGAGACGGAGGCCACCAGATGTCCCACGTGTGAGAAACCTCTTGGGTTCGGCTAATAGAACTTCTGCCTTGCCAGGACTTTAACTGCATGGAGTTTGCATCTTCTCCCTGTGTTTGCATGGGTTTCCTCCGGGTTCTCCGGTTTCCTCCCACACTCCAAAGACACGCTGGATGGTTAATGGTCTCCTGTCTAAATGTGTATATGTGTAAGTCAGACAGGGATCTTCCATTGTGAGCTCCTTGAGGTCAGGAACGGATGTGAATGTACAGTACGGAAAGATCTGCTTAAACATTTACAGTGCTATAGAAATGTCTGCAATAAATAAATGTTTTCTTCATCGTTATCAATACATTTGCAGTTCTTTTTTTTTTTAATGGAATGAGACAGATACAATAAAAAGGTAACTTCACGGAACGTATAGTCAATATAAGGTAGTATATGATCAGTCAGAGCATGGGCGTCCGCAGAAGTTTTTTCGGGGGGGGCCATCATTTTAGGGTCACCCATGAGCCACCCCTTTTTCGACAATGTCATTACATTATCATAATTAGAGACGGCAGACGTAGTACTGTCCCCAGGATAAGTAATGGATAATGGCCAACAGGCCCTCTTACCAGGCCCAGCAAAACTACAGCAGTGATCCCTCCGGCTGGACGATCGCTCACTCTGGGTTCCCCCGGGGGCGACTTTGGTCAGTAGTGTAGCGTGTCTGTACCCTGGCAGTGGCTCAGTCTTTCTCTCTCTGGTGACGCTGGGCAGCGTGGCTCTCTCTCTGGTGGCGCAGAGCAACGAGTCTCTCTCTCTGGTGGCGCCAGGCAGCGTGGCTCTCTCTGTTGGCACCGAGCAGCGTGGCTCTCTCTCTGGTGGCACCAGGCAGCGTGGCTCTCTCTCTGGTGGCACCAGGCAGCGTGGCTCTCTCTCTGGTGGCGCCAGGCAGCGTGGCTCTCTCTCTGGTGGCGCCAGGCAGCGTGGCTCTCTCTGGTGGTGCCAGGCAGCGTGGCTCTCTCTCTGGTGGTGCCGAGCAGCGTAGCGTTCTCTCTCTCTGGTGGCACCAGGCGGCGTGGCTCTCTCTCTGTGACACGTTGTGTTGGTCTCTCACATAAAATCCCAATAAAATACATTTACGTTTTTTGGTTGAACCAGATGGACTTGTGACTTTTTTCAACCTGACTGTAACTATGGTTGTAACATGACAAAACATGAAAAATTTCAAGGGGTATGAATACTTTTTCAAAGCACTGTATATCCCCTATTTTGTAGACACTATAACTTTTGTGCTAACCGATCAATATACGCTTATTGTGATTTTCTTTTTTTTACCAGAAGAATAAATATTGGCCTAAATTTATGAAGAAATTCCATTTTTTATTTGCGCGCCGCGTTGATAAACTACAGGCTAGTGTTTGAAAAGCTGAGGTAAGAGGATATTTGGGGGTTTCTGGATGACCAGCGGGAAATTCATGTCTATTCTTCAGATTCTAACGAAGATGTTCCGCTATATCAGAAGAAAAAAAATTAATAAAAAATTCACAAGAATGGAGAAGCACAGGATGCAGTGTATACAGATCAGCGATTTGGTCTTGTGCAGTT
This sequence comes from Rana temporaria, assembly GCF_905171775.1. Classification (NCBI taxonomy): domain Eukaryota; kingdom Metazoa; phylum Chordata; class Amphibia; order Anura; family Ranidae; genus Rana; species Rana temporaria. The sequence goes on along the minus strand of NC_053499.1, from coordinate 153,611,120 downwards.
TCTTTTTACAACACTAGGTGGCAGGATTGATCAGTGACTTCATGTTTGCTGATGGCAGAAATGAAGAAAAGAAATGGAAATGTATAAAGCCCCATACACACGATCAGTTTTCCGGATGGTTTTCTCTTCAGGTTTACCAAAACCATCTAATATGAGGTCAAACCTTAAGCGTTTCAATTTGAATGCAATCAGGCAGGTCCTCGTACTACATGGTTTTGGTAAACCTGAAGAGAAAACCAGCAGGAAAACTGATAGTGTGTATGGGGCTTTAGAGTCACATGACTGCGCTGAAGATTGGGCTGTGGGGGTTGAATTCCATCACTCGCCAGACTCAGGCCAGCTTCACACTTGTTTCTAAATTTGTTATCAATTTTTTTACACACTTCTGTTCTAAGTCTACGGGGCCAAACATGCCCAATGCATAGAAGGGCGCTGCATAGGTGGTAACAGGATTTCATATACAATGGGGGGGCATTCCTTTTGTCGTAGATTCCTCGCACAACGCCCAAAGCATGACCGATCTTGTGAACGGGGAGTGCGCATGTGTTATTGCTGCAGCTTCTAGTGCATAGTGTGAGAAGCTCGGAGGCCGGAGGTCGGGTTCTTTGAAACAACGCAGTGCAGGTTGGGGTCCCCCTTTAGGCCATTTCTGACGCAGACCCGTTGGCCTCTCCTCTTGAGACCACCAAACGGCGGCGGCGGGATAAAACCGTTTTCATAAAATCACAATCTGCAAACATTTATCATCCCGGCTCTCCTCTGCCCGAGCAGCATCTGCCGTCACAAGATCCGCCGAGCTGGAAGCGAACTCCAGCGCCATCGACAGACAGCGGCTAACGACGGTTCCAGCTGTTTAGCGCCGCGGCTGATTGGGGGGGGGGGGTGTACCGCCATTTCCTTGGAGACGGGCAGACGCAGCACATTCGTCGCCCTCAGGAAAGTCCACACACTGTTTGTAAAACGCGGCCATCTGTTTTTTTTGTCATTTACGAGCCTGCGTCTCCCGTTCCCTCCGCGTCTCCCGTTCCCTCCGCGCCGCGGAACAGATGGGGGCTCATTTCCCGTTTCTTCTTTCAACCTGAATTTTGCATTTTTTACACTTAACCCCGTCCATGCTGGAGAGGTGGAGAAAAAAAATAATCTCATAATCTCTCGTCCAGCGGCGTATCTCTGCGGCGGCGTAACGTATCCGATTTACGTTACGCCGCCGCAACTTAGTGCTGTATTCTCAAAGCACTTGCGCCGTAAGTTGCGGCGGCGTAGCGTAAATCGGCCGGCGTAAGCCCGCCTAATTAAAATTTGGATCAGCGGGGGCGTGTTTTATGTAAATGTACTGTGACCCGACGTGATTGACGTTTTTCCCGAACGGCGCATGCGCCGTCCCTGGAATTTCCCAGTGTGCATTGCTCCAAAGTACGCCGCAAGGACGTCATTGGTTTCGACGTGTACATAAATGACGCCCAGCCCCATTCACGGACGACTTACGCAAACGACGTAACTTTTTCAAATTTCGACGCGGGAACGACGGCCATACTTAACATTGGTACGCCGCAGTTACGCCTCATATAGCAGGGGTAACTATACGCCGGGAAAAGCCTAACGTAAACGGCATTAATGTACTGCGTCGGCCGGGCGTACGTTCGTGAATTCGCGTATCTAGCTAATTTGCATACTCGACGCGGAATTCGACGGAAGCGCCACCTAGCGGCCAGCGTAAATATGCAGTTACGATCCGACGGTGTAACACAGTTACGCCAGTCGGATCTACGGGAAATCTATGCGTAACGGATTCTAAGAATCAGGCGCATAGATACGACCGTGCTACTTAGAGATACGACGGCGTATCTGGAGATACGCCGTCGTATCTCGTTTGAGAATCTGGCCCTATCTATAGAAAAAAAATATAAAAAAAAAAAGAAATAAAAAAATATATAAAAAAAATGTAAATTTTTTTTTAAAAAAAAGGGGGGTTGCCATTCGTGTCCCTGGGGACCTCTGGGCCCTTTAATAAAAAAAATATTCATACATAAAAAAAATATATATATATTTTTTTTTTTATAAAAAGGGGGGGGGGGGTTGTCATCCGGGGGGCCCTGGGGACCTCTGGGTCCTTTAAAAAAAAATATATATTTTTTCTATTTTATTTTTTATAAAAAATAAATAAAAAAAGGGGTGTTGCCATCCGGGTCCCTGGGGACCACCGGACCCCTTACAAAAAAAAAGTATAATAAAAAAAATGTAATAAAAAAAAATAATAATAAAAAAAGGGGGGGGGGTTGCCATCCGGGCCCCTGGTAGGGTTGCCACCTCATCCCTTTAAAACAGAACACATCTGAATTACACAGATTCTGGGGCTAATTGAATGCAGATAAGGCACCAAGTGAGTTTAATTACCACCTTCATCAGCCACAGAACCTGTGTAATTAATATGTGTTCTGTTTTAAAGGGATGAGGTGGCAACCCTAGGGACCTCCGGGCCCCTTACAGGTGTACTGCCTGTACCCCCCTGATGGCGGCCCTGCCAAGGAGCCCCCCGTAGAGTGCGCCCAACTCTGATCTAGAGGATCCCCCACATTTATCAATGAATGGAATTACACACCAACATATGGGTAGTGCCCCTTTAAGGCTCCGGGACGCTCCATTGCCATATTTAAGCAGACGCAGATGTGCTGATGATTGGATCCACATTTCCCGTCTGGAATTAAAGGGCTCCATTTATTTTCATTCCACAGAAAAGCGCTCCATCCAGGACTGGCTGTGAGTTTCCTGTTCTGGAATATCGTGTTCCAGGCCGGATACCCGTCAGGGGAGGATCAGCGCTGCCAGCGTCCACATGCCAGAAGTCATTTAAAGTCGATCTACCTTTAGATATTCATTTCATGTTAGGTGCATCCTAACTAATGTGCAAGTATAGTACAGTGGAACCTCGGATTACGAGCATAATCCGTTCCAGGAGAATGCTTGTAATCCAAAGTACTTGTATATCAAAGCGAGTTTCCCCATAGAAGTCAATGGAAACTAAAATAATTAGTTCCGCATTGACTTCAATGGCATGCAATACCGCATGCGGCCAGAGGCGGGGCACCTGAGAGTTCGGGGACAGCACGGCTGAACACGGAAAACCTCGGAAAGGCTCAGGAACTGAGTATTTCTGAGCATTTCCGAGCAGGGCCGATCCTAGGGTCACAGGCGCCTGGGTGCAGAAACATGGGCGTGGTCATTTTATTAACTCCTCCCCTTTACAAATGTTTCTATGGCAACGACTCAACCACAGAGATGCTCCCCCACAAAGTCTTCATTACCCTGGGATCCTTACATGATCTCTTAACAATAAATAAAATACAGGAAGAGAAGCGGAGTACTTTATTGGGACCTGGAGAGGGGGCCTCTGTGATGGACACAGAGGCCCGGATTGTCTTACACCGTCGTATCTTAGGCTGCATATTTACGCTGGCCGCTAGGTGGCGCTTCCGTATAGTTACGCAAGGAATATGCTAATTAGGTAGATACGCCGATTCAGAAACGTACGTCCGGCCGGCACATTTTTTAACGTCGTTTACGTTAGGCTTTTTCCGGCGTAAAGTTACCCCTGCTATATGAGGCGTATCCTATGTTAAGTATGGACGTCGTTCCCGCGTCGAATTTTGAAAATTTTACGTCGTTTGCGTAAGTCGTTTGCGAATAGGGCTGTACGTAAATTACGTTCACGTCTAAAGCAATGACGATTTGCGGGGTAATTTCGAGAATGCGCACTGGGATTCTTTCACGAACGGCGCATGCCCGTTCGTAAAAAACGTAAAATACGTGGGGTCACCATTCATTTGAATAAAACACGCCCACATCATCCCCATTTGAATTAGGCGGGCTTACGCCGACACACATACGTTACGCCGCCTTAACATAGGGCGCAAGTCCTTTCTGAATACGGAACTTGCGCCCTAATTTACGGCAGCATAACGTATCTTAGATACGTACCGCCACCCGGAAAGATACACCAATGTATCTGAATCAGGCCCAGAGAGTCTGTTAGAAAGAGCCCCCAGACATACTACAGACATGATACAGGAGATGATCAGAGACTGCAGACATGATACAGGAGATGATCAGAGACTGCAGACATGATACAGGAGATGGTCAGAGGCTGCAGACATGATACAGGAGATGATCAGAGACTGCAGACATGATACAGGAGATGGTCAGAGGCTGCAGACATGATACAGGAGATGATCAGAGACTGCAGACATGATACAGGAGATGGTCAGAGGCTGCAGACATGATACAGGAGATGATCAGAGACTGCAGACATGATACAGGAGATGGTCAGAGACTGCAGACATGATACAGGAGATGCTCAGAGACTGCAGACATGATACAGGAGATGGTCAGAGACTGCAGACATGATACAGGAGATGCTCAGAGACTGCAGACATGATACAAGAGATGGTCAGAGACGGCAGACATGATACAGGAGATGCTCAGAGACTGCAGACATGATACAGGAGATGGTCAGAGACTGCAGACATGATACAGGAGATGCTCAGAGACTGCAGACATGATACAGGAGATGGTCAGAGACTGCAGACATGATACAGGAGATGGTCAGAGACTGCAGACATGGTACAGGAGATGCTCAGAGACTGCAGACATGATACAGGAGATGGTCAGAGACTGCAGACATAGTACAGGAGATGGTCAGAGACTGCAAACATAGTACAGGAGATGGTCAGAGACTGCAAACATAGTACAGGAGATGGTCAGAGACTGCAAACATAGTACAGGAGATGGTCAGAGACTGCAAACATAGTACAGGAGATGGTCAGAGACAGCAGACAATAGTACAGGAGACGATCAGAGACTGCAGACAATAGTACAGGTGCAATCTATCACACCATGAAACATCTAGAGCAGGGGCAGCCCAGAGCATGTGTAAAGGGATGCTGGGGATGCCATCCTCCAGCACACTGAACACTGAGACTCACCTTGGTTCTCTCTGCAGCCCGAGATAGAGATGGGAGGGGGAGGCATTCCAACTGAAGTTGGTGGAGACAGTGCGGGATCCAAGACTCACAGGGTGAGGAATTCAGCACATCAGCACTCAGCAGCCACTGAAAACTAGAACCCTTGTGTCAGGATGAGGAACGGCCCCTCCCCCGAGCACTGCCAGACAGGGCCGTCTTAATAGCATCATGGGCCCCTGGGCAAAGTAATGCTCTGGGGCCCCTACAATGGAGACAGTGCAGGTAAACAAAAATCATGTAGGTAGGAGGTAGGGGATATCTAGGGTGTAGAGGGGTCAGAGTCCTGGGGGCATATCTGGGATGTAGAGGGGCAGCCCGGGCTCAAGGACCAGCTGCTTTGGGGAAAGGGCAGGGGCCCCCCCATGCAGCTGGGGCCCCTGGTCAGTACCCAGGTGTGCCCTCTCATTAAGACAGCACTGGTACCTGGCAGTTAGAGGCACAAGGAGTCTGGGGGGATATCTGGGATGTAGAGGGACAGCCCGGGTACCCCAATTTGGGACAGCCCGGGCTCAAGGACCAACTGCTTAGAGGAAAGGGCAGGGGCCCCCCATGCAGCTGGGGCCCCTGGGCAGTGCCCTCTCATTAAGACAGCCCTGCTGCCAGAAGGAGGGGAGAACTATGGCACTTTGGCGCCCCCACCTCTGCAGACGCCCTGCGCACCCTTCCTAGGATCGGCCCTGTTTCCGAGTAGTTCGAAACGGCTCCGCTCGGCTCTGGCGCCCCCCCCACCTCAGGCCAAATGCGGTATTGCACACCGTTGTGGCTTAAATTCGTGGCACCCCCCCGCATCTCAATTCATGGCCCCCCGCCGCTTCTCAATTTGAGGCGGCTGCGCCCCCCCCCCCCCCCCCCCGCATGTGGTGCTCCAAAGATACAGGAAGGGACACGACTTTCAAAATGACAGTTGAGCCCCGGAGTGCATGTAAAACAGAGCTGGACGCACACGGCAGTGTTTCTAAAACATAACTGGGCCTGGCTGTTCTCCTAAAACATAGCGGGAGCTGGCCGTCATACTGACACCTGAGCCCACAGATGACACCCAGAGAACTCTCCCAGTAACCGGCTGAACTCTCACTTTGGCAGCCGGGTCCTGTTTTGTGTATCTGGGGCCAGACGGAGGCCGTTTTATGAATATGGCTGCAGCTGAAAGTTGTCAGCGATGCCAGGGCCGCGCGGCCGCGCCGTATTTGCGTTGCTCATGCCGTCTAGCAAACATTGAAAACCTTGGTAGGAAATCATGCCCTTTGTACAGGAATTGCTCCTCGTTAATCTGACTTGCATACAATGACCTCCTCTACGCGTTCCGCCCCCACTAATCCTTCTGTATTTCGCATGTGACAGACTGTATCAATATTTGTTTTCTCCATCTGCTCTGTGTGTTCATTGTCACAGAGAACTCCTCCACACTCCGCATTCCGGAATCCTGAGCACAATGGCTGGCGCTGAGTCCCCGATCCTCCTCGCTCGGCTCATTCCTCTCATGCTAATTATCTCGGCTCGGATCAGCGCGGATCCACGGGAACCCTGAAACTCGGAGATCAGTAAAAAGTTTCTCCTTCTTTCATTGCCATGTGTAAGAAGCTAATACACAGACAGACTACATGGTGTGCTCGTGGACTCTGCCCAATATGGGCTTCGGGGCCCATACACACTATACGTTGGGGGAACACGTTTTTCTGCATTAAGTAAGCAAAGTACAATGTCCTCTCATTAGTCATTGCGCCGGAGTGTCTCTGGAGACGGCAGTGGCGGCTGGTGCTCAAAACTTTTGCGGGGGCTCAAACAAACTGAAAAATTCTGAAAAATACTGAAAAAAAAAACATCAACTGCAGCCTCACTGTGCCATCAAATGCAGCCACTGTGCCATCAATTGCAGCCACTGTGCCCATCAAATGCAGACACTGTGCCATCAATTGCAGCCACTGTGCCCATCGAATTCAGCCACTGTGCCCATCAATTGCAGCCACTGTGCCCATCAATTGCAGCCACTGTGCCCATCAAAATTAGCCACTGTGCCATCAATTGCAGCCACTGTGCCCATCAAATGCAGCCACTGTGCCCATCAAATTCAGCCACTGTGCCATCAATTGCAGCCACTGTGCCCATCAAATGCAGCCACTGTGCCCATCAAATGCAGCCACTGTGCCCATCAATTGCAGCCACTGTGCCCATCAAATGCAGCCACTGTGGCCATCAAATGCAGCAACTGTGCCCATCAAATTCAACCACTGTGCCATCAATTGCAGCCACTGTGCCCATCAATTTCCACCACTGTGCCCATCAAATGCAGCCATTAGAACAAAAGATATCTTGGACAGCCGCACTCCAAACCAACGTAGCTTTATTTTAAAATTTGAAACAAGCACTACAAGCCACAACAACGGAACTCAGGACAGCTGACGCGTTTTGCACTACACGTTTGGGTAGATTCACATAGATGGGCCTAACTTTAGGGCAGCCTAGCCTAGCCTGTTTAGGCTACACCGCCGTAAATTAGTTAGGCTATTAGTGATTCTCAAACCACTTACCTGCTAATTTTCGGCGGCGTAGCCTAAAACGAGCGGGCGTAAGGGCACCTAATTCAAATGGGTTGGGGGGGGGGCGTGTTTAATGGTAATGAGGCTTGACCATATTGATTTCGACAAGGACGTAATCGACTTAACTCCCGATTCGCGGACGACTTGCGCAAACGATGTAAAAAATTCGAACCTCGCGGCAGGAACGGCGGCCATACTTAACATTGTTATTCCACTTCATAGGTGGAATAACTTTAGGCGGCCTATACCTTACGGAAACAACATAACTCGACGGCATAGGCCTGGTGTACGTTCGTGTTCAGTCGTGAATCGGCGTATCCCCTCATTTACATAATCTACGCCGGCTGCAATGGAAGCGCCATCTAGCGGCCATCACAAACATTGCAATCTAAGATAGGACGCAAGCCGTCGTATCTTAGATATGTTTAAGCGTATCTCTGTTTGAGCATACACTTAAACATAGGGCGGTGTAGATTCAGAGTTAGGTCGGCTTATCTACTGATAAGCCGGCCTAACTCTTTGTGAATCTACCTACGAGTGTTTACTCATAGCTGATTGACACAGAAAACACTTCTAATACATATACCAAGCCTATCTAGACATGTGATCAAAAACAAGTGATGAATAAAATCCAATTAGCAAGTAAATAACGAACAAATCATTAGTGATTGGAGCCTGCTGTGATCAGGGTTTGCAAGACCTCATAATCATCATCTGGTGATGGTGCAGGCATTAGAAACATTTATTTAGTCGAATGGACTAAAAAGAAAAAATAAAAAATTATAGAAAACACAAAACTGTGCCGCCACTGTGCCATCAAATGCCACCAATGTGCCCCAACAAATGACACCACTGGGCCCATCAAATGCCACCAATGTGCCCCAACAAATGACACCACTGGGCCCATCAAATGCCACCAATGTGCCCCAACAAATGCCACCACTGTGCCCATCAAATGCCGCCATTGTGCCCCATCAAATGCAGCCACTGTGCCATCAAATGCCACCAATGTGCCCCAACAAATGACACCACTGGGCCCATCAAATGCCACCAATGTGCCCCATCAAATGCCACCACTGTGCCCATCAAATGCTGCCATTGTGCCCCATCAAATGCAGCCACTGTGCCATCAAATGCCACCAATGTGCCCCAACAAATGACACCACTGGGCCCATCAAAGGCCACCAATGTGCCCCAACAAATGACACCACTGGGCCCATCAAATGCAATCAATGTGCCCCATGAAATGCCACCACTGGGCCCATCAAATGCCACCAATGTGCCCCAACAAATGACACCACTGGGCCCATCAAATGCAACCAATGTGCCCCAACAAATGACACCACTGTGCCCATCAAATGCCGCCATTGTGCCCCATCAAATGCCGCCACTGTGACTCCCGCCTGCCCGCTGTCTGACCGGCACTTACCCCATCTTGGTGGCAGGTCAGGAAGCGGTGAGCTGTATCCACCGTGTGTCTCTTCTTGCTTCCTGCTAGGCATCTAATAGCAGTGCCTGTCTTTTCAGCCAATCAGTTGGTGGGGGTATCAGACCCGCGCTACATGATTGGCGGAGAGGCGGTTCAGTGTTAGAAAAGCAAACATTCATTTGCCTTTCTAACACACTTGGGTGGCTCCCTTGCTCTGCGCTCTGAGTCCACCCTATTTTGAAGCCCATGGCTCTAATCAGGTGCTTGAAAAAACACCCCCGCTGCTGTAATTCAGGCGCCCGGCGTCCTAAAAGGGGCCGGACACCTGAATAGGGGGTGGCGTCAGCGGCCATGGAAAGATTCATGCCATGCAACGCATGAATCTATCCGTTCTACATAGAGGGGGTGGCTGGAGAGGGGGGGAGTCATGCTCCTTATTGGACGGGCCTCCCCTGGGAGACGCGATCCTAAACTTTCCCACGATCGTTCCAGAAGGTCCGGGACTTCCTCGGGTCAGCTCAGGGTGTACGCTTCTGTTTATCAAGACTTTTTATTATTGGTTGAACTCTATTGACTTTTTTCAGACTGACTAACTTCACATCTGAGCAACGCGAGAGCGTCGTGTTTTCAATTCACTTGCCATACCTTAATGACCATCCACTTAATATTGAGTAGGTCCCTCTTTTGCCACCAAAACAGCCCTGACCCGTCAAGGAATGGACTCCACTAGACCTCAGAAGGTATGCTGTGTTATCTGGCACCAAGCCAACACTAGCAGATCCTTTAACCACTTCAGCTCCAGATCTGTGCAGAAATCCAGTGTGATACTTCCTGTAATAAAGAGCGATCGCTGCTGATCTCTCTCCTTGTGCAGGGAGACTGGTCTCGTCTCCGCCCCTCCTGTCTGTTGTGGGTGGAGCCTGCTTGGCCCCTCCCACATCACTGCTCTCTCTCTCTCTCTCTCTCTCTCTCTTTGTGTAGGGTGACTGGTCTTGTCTCTTCCCCTTCTGTATTTTTCTGTTGTGGGTGGGGCCTGTTGGGCCCCTCCCACATCTCTGCCTTCTCACCTTGGGAAGGGTGACTGGTCTTGTCTCCGCCCCCTACTGTAGTTTTCTGTAGTGGGTGGAGCCTGTTGGACCCCCTCCCACATCTCTTCTCTCCTTGTGCAGGATGACTGGTCTTGTCTCCGCCCCTCCGGTATTTTTCTGTTGTGGGTGGGGCCTGTTGGACCCCTCCCACATCTCTTCTCTCTCTCTCTCCTTGTGCAGGGTGACCGGTCTTGTCTCCTCCCCTCCTGTATTTTTCTGTTGTGGGTGGGGCCCGTTGGACCCCTCCCACATCTGTTATCTCTCTCCTTGTACAGGGATTGGGAGAATGGTCTTGTCTCCTCCCCCTCCTGTCGTTTTCTGTAGGCAGCCTGTAGTGGGTGGAGCCTGCTGGGCCCCTTCCACTGCACTGCTCTCTCTCTTTGTGTAGGGTGACTGGTCTGGTCTCCACCCTCCTCCTGTATTTTTCTGTTGTGGGTGGGGCCTGTTGGACCCCTCCCACATCTCTTCTCTCTCTCTCTCCTTGTGCAGGGTGACTGGTCTTGTCCCCTCCCCTCCTGTAATTTTCTGTTGTGGGTGGGGCCTGTTGGACCCCTCCCACATCTCTTATCTCTCTCCTTGTGCAGGGAGACTGGTCTTGTCTCCACCCCCTCCTGTAGTTTTCTGTAGGCAGCCTGTAGTGGGTGGAGCCTGCTGGGCCCCTCCCACTGCACTGTTCTCTCTCTCTTTGTGTAGGGTGACTGGTCTGGTCTCCACCCTCCTCCTGAATTTTTTCTGTTGTGGGTGGGGCCTGTTGGACCCCTCCCACATCTCTTCTCTCTCCTTGTGCAGGGTGACTGGTTTTGTCTCCACCCCCTCCTGTACTTTTCTGTAGGCAGCCTGTAGTGGGTGGAGCCTGCTGGGCCCCTCCCACTGCACTGCTCTCTCTCTTTGTGTAGGGTGACTGGTCTGGTCTCCACCCTCCTCCTGAATTTTTTCTGTTGTGGGTGGGGCCTGTTGGACCCCTCCCACATCTCTTCTCTCTCCTTGTGCAGGGTGACTGGTTTTGTTTCCTCCTCCTGTATTTTTCTGTTGTGGGTGGGGCCTGTTGGACCCCTCCCACATCTGTTATCTCTCTCCTTGTGCAGGGAGACTGGTCTTGTCTCCGCCCCCTCCTGTACTTTTCTGTAGGCAGCCTGTAGTGGGTGGAGCCTGCTGGGCCCCTCCCACTGCACTGCTCTCTCTCTTTGTGTAGGGTGACTGGTCTGGTCTCCACCCTCCTCCTGTATTTTTCTGTTGTGGGTGGGGCCTGTTGGGCCCCTCCCACATCTCTGCCTTCTCATCTTGTGCAGGGTGACTGGTCTTGTCTCCGCCCCCTCCTGTATTTTTCTGTTGTGGGTGGGGCTTCTCTCTCTCTCTCTCCTTGTACAGGATGACTGGTCTTGTCTCCACTTACTCCATTTACCCCCCTTCAGAACCAGGCCATTTTGTGATCGGGAACAGTGATCGCTAACGTGTCACCGATAGCTCCGGTTCCAGTTCTGATGACCACGTGCCCGTTGTAGAAGCTTTTGGCACGGGTCAGCATGGGCACCCTGACCGGTCTGCAGCTATGCAACCCCCATACACAACAAACTGCTACGTTCATTCTTTCTGATTTCAACACATCAACTTCAGGGACAACATGTTCACTCGGTGCCTAATATATCCCACCTACTTTCAGATGCCATTGTAACGAGATGATGATTGTTATACACGTTACCTGTCAGTGGTCATCATGTTGTGGCTGATCAGTGTTATGTATACTTTGTCCTACAAATAGTTTAGTGTTTCTGTAATTTAGTAAAGGAAATTAACCACTTCTGGACCGCCGCATGTAGATATACGTCGGCAGAATGGCACGGACAGGCACATTGGCGTACTTGTACGTCCCTGCCTAGACGTGGGTCGGGGGTCCGATCGGGACCCCCCTCGGTACATGCGGCGGTTCCCGTGGCTTCAGGAGCGATCCGGGACGAGGGCGCGGCTATTCGTTTCTAGCCGCCCCGTCGCGATCATTTCCCGGAGCTGAAGAACGGGGAGAGCCGTATGTAAACACAGCTTCCCCGTGCTTCACTGTGGTGGCGTATCGATCGAGTGCTCATTTTTATAAGGGAGACTCGATCGATGACGTCAGTCCTACAGCCACACCCCCCTACAGTTGTAAACACACACTAGGTGAACCCTAACTCCTACAGCGCCCCCTGTGGTTAACTCCCAAACTGCAACTGTCATTTTCACAATAAACAATGCAATTTAAATGCATTTTTTGCTGTGAAAATGACAATGGTTCCAAAAATGTGTCAAAATTGTCCGATGTGTCCGCCATAATGTCGCAGTCACGAAAAAAATCGCTGATCGCCGCCATTAGTAGTAAAAAAAATTTAAAAAAATAAAAACTATCCCCTATTTTGTAAACACTATAAATTTTGCGCAAACCAATCGATAAACGCTTATTGCGATTTTTTTTACCAAAAATAGGTAGAAGAATACGTATCGGCCTAAACTGAGGGAAAACATTTTTTTAGATATGTTTTTTGGGGATATTTATTATAGCAAAAAGTAAAAAATATTGCATTTTTTTTCAAAATTGACGCTCTATTTTTGTTTATAGCGCAAAAAATAAAAACCGCAGAGGTGATCAAATACCACCAAAAGAAATCTCTATTTGTGGGGAAAAAAGGGCGCCAATTTTGTTTGGGAGCCACGTCGCACGACCGCGCAATTGTCTGTTAAAGCGACGCAGTGCCGAATTGTAAAAACCCCTTGGGTCATTTAGCAGCATATTGGTCCGGGGCTTAAGTGGTTAATGAGATAATTTGTAGTGAGAAGAATCTCTTCCTCTCCAAAGATACAAAGCGATTGTTTGCAGAGTGTGTGTGACGCCCCTCGTGGTGTTTGCGTTCAAACCCTCGGAGCTCTTCGGGGCGGCTCAGGAAAAACGTTCCAACTTTCGTAATTAATTTATTTCGCTTTATTATTTTTTTGTTTTTGCTGCTAATTCCCACCAGACCGGCCCTGAGCTGGCCCAACGCCCGAATCCGGCGCCAAACCCCTCCGAATGTATTGTGCAGAGCCGTGTCTTGTGACAAGCGGAGCTCCGGCCAGAAAAACAACCGGAGCAGAGGAATGAGGAGTTTATAATCCGACTGATCAACATAAACCGGCCACACACTCTACAATCTCATTGTACAATCCCCTATGTAGTGGGAGGGACGGCCTGTCCGGATATATAACCCGCAGACTCAGTAGCTGATAATAAATGTAATAGTGGCTGTACAGAGATTGTATAATCGGGGGGGGGGGAGGGGTACAAGGAAGGAAAGGCTCCGCTACCATCATGCAATTGCAGCTTATATTGTTCAGCATTATGTAAGCTGTGCTGTCTGTAGAATGGCCTCCAGGGGGCGGGCACAGATACATTGTACATGTTGTCATGGACTATCTATCTATCTATTGACCTATAATCTATCTTTTGTTCTATCCACCTGTCTATTGATCTATCATTTATCTACAATCTATCATTTATCTATCTATCTATTGTTCTATCTATCTATCTATCTATCTATTGACCTATAATCTATCTATCTATCTATCTATTGACCTATAATCTATCTATCTATCTATCTATCTATCTATCTATCCATCTATTGACCTATAATCTATCTATTGGTCTATCCATCTATCTATCTTTTATTTGCCTATCTATATATCCATAATCTATCTATGCTGTCTATCTATTGACCTATAATCTATCTTTTGTTCTATCTACCTGTCTATTGATCTATCATCTATCTACAATCTATCATTTATCTATCTATCTATCTATCTATCTATCTATCTATCTATCTATCTATCTATCTATCCATCTATTGACCTATAATCTATCTATTGTTCTATCCATCTAGCTATCTATCTTTTATTTGCCTATCTATAATCTATCTATGCTGTCCATCTATCTATTGTTCTATCGACCTGTCTATTGATCTATAATCTATTTACAATCTATAATCTATTTACAATCTATCATTTATCTATCTATTGACCTATAATCTATCTATGGTTCTATCCATCTATTTATCTATCTTTTATTTGCCTATCTATATATCTATCTATGCTGTCTATCTATCTATTGATCTATTATTGATCTATTGACCTATGATATATTTATTGTTCTATCTATCTATTGATCTGTAATCTATCTACAATCTATCAATTATCTATCTATCTATCTATCTAAAATATATCTATAATCTATCTATCTATTGATCTATAATCCATCTATCTATTGACCTAACATATATCTATTGTTCTATCTATTGATCTATAATCTATCTATCTATCCATCTCAGCACAGGGATGGTGGAATCCCCCTCAATGGGCACAGCGGGTGTACAGACCCGGGAGCTTAGCACAGGAATGGTGGGAACCCCGCAATGGGCACAGCGGGTGTACAGACCCAGAAACTCAGCACATGGATGGTGGGAACCCCTCAATGGGCACAGCGGGTGTACAGACCCAGAAACTCAGCACATGGATGGTGGGAACCCCTCAATGGGCACAGCGGGTGTACAGACCCAGAAACTCAGCACAGGGATGGTGGGAACCCCTCAATGGGCACAGCGGGTGTACAGACCCAGAAACTTAGCACAGGGATGGTGGAATCCCCCATAATGGGCACAGCGGGTGTACAGACCCAGAAACTCAGCACAGGGATGGTGGGAACCCCTCAATGGGCACATCTGGTGTACAGACCCGGGAGCTCAGCACAGGAATGGTGGGGACCACTCATAATGGGCACAGCGGGTGACAGGCCTGAGAACTCAGCACAGGGATTGCAGTAAAGGATTCCCAGAGATAGAATAGACTGACTCCACATCCACCAGGCACGGATAGTTTCTGGTGTTGGGTGGAACTGGAAAGGTGACTCCACATTCCTCTGTACAATTCTCTTTATTAGGTCTTCTCCTTTCAGAAAGTCCCGTCTTCTGTGGGTGACATTCAGGTGCACCAAAGGCTCAGAAATCCCTTCTTGTGCACAACAAGCAGACCTGTCACCACTCCACACCAGGAACTCCCTGACAGTAACACTTCTCGGAAGTCCCTGTGAAATCTAAAGGAAGAAACAACTTTTTTTTCTTTGTAGCCGCCATCTTCCCACAGGTAACACAGGAACTTCTGGTTTTTCTGATGCAAACAGGAAAGAAAAAAAAAGTGTTTGGTTCATTTTAAACTTCAAAACTAAACTCCGGAATCAGCAAATATCATCTAAATCCATCCATCATGTGTATTCTTCCTGAATCTCGGTGAGCTTTGTGTATTTCTTCCAGATCTGTGCAGAAATCCAGTGTGAGACTTCCTGTAATAAAGACCGCTCACTGCTGCTCTCTCAACTTGTGCAGGGAGACTGGTCTGGTCTCCACCCCTCCTGTAGTTTTCTGTAGGCAGCCTGTAGTGGGTGGAGCCTGCTTTGCCCCTCCCACAGGACTGCTCCTGTCTCTGCCCCTCCAGTATTTTTTGTTGTGGGTGGGGCCAGATTTATAGACCAATATACTTATCAGGCGGGGAGTCCCGCAAGTGTTTGCAATGTAGACATGTGAAAGATAAACACCAGACAGACCGGTTAGGGAGGGTTAGTTGGAACTTTATGGAAATTCATTTTTCTGTTGTGTAAATACTGGTAATAAATAGATTTATTAGTATTTTATGTAGGTTGCGTTCCCAGCTCCACCCTCCCCTCCTCCTCCTCCTTCACCAGGGATCTATGACAGTTTACACTTTTCAGACGTAGTAAAGGTGAGATTCCATCCACACAGTGTTGGGCTCCTTTCACACTAGTTGTAGCATTAACTACCCTCTGAAAAGCAATATACATTAGATCACTTTTCAGGGGGGTGCTGACAGCTCCACAAGCAAGGAGGTAAGTGCAATGGGGACTGGGGGGGGGGGGGTGTCCAGTGCTAGTTTACCTATTTTTTTTGTAAAATATGAGCTAACCCTTTAAGGGCTAGTTTACACTTGCTTCAACTTGCTTGTTTACACTTGCTTGTTTAAGCTCTCCGAACGCCAGTCAAAGCTTCTGTCACTAAATAAAATGGTTAGCTTACAGTCCCGTTTACGCCTGCTTTTGCTTGGTGCTTCAATGAGCCTTTGGTGGGGCTCCAAACAAGCTTTGCCATAGACTTCTATGGAGACTTTGAAGACGCTTTGAAGCACCACTAAAGCTACATGGGTTATGCCTCCTTGCTTGTGGAGCTGTTAGCACCCCCATAGCCACTCCAGTGATCTAGAGATTTAAAATCCCCATTCTTCTCTCTCCTCTCCGTCAGCGCATGACCAATCAGAATTGATATGGTCTGTCCTGGAGGTGTTGCATGGAGAAAATAGAGAAGAGCAGGGAATTCAAATCTCTAGGTCGCTGGAGCGGCTATGGGGGTGCTGACAGCTCCACAAGCAAGGAGGTAAGTGCAATGGAGACCGGGGGGGGGGGGGATCCAGTGCCAGTTCACCTTTTTTTGTAAAATGTGAACTAAACCTTTAAGGGCTAGTTTACACTTGCTTCAAAACAAGTCTTCGAACATGCTTTGTTAAAGCTCTAAGAACGCCAGTCAAAGCTCCTGTCGCTATATTAAATGGAAAAAAAAAATTCAAAGAAAATAAATTTCATATAGGAAAAAAAACACTGCGCAGAAATAAATTTTTGTAAGTGCTGCCAAGTACCAAAAAATTCTAGATACAAATTTAAAGACAGGTTAAAAAAGGAGGTACAGCGCAAAAAACAGTGAATGATTGATAGTGAAAACCTAATGACTGAACATAGGTATAAAAAAAAACAAAAAAAAAAACACATATTAAATTAATTTTTTTAAATCAACCCCCCAAATGTGTATCTTGAGGAATGGAAGCGCAATAGAGAGCAACTCTCGATATCATATTACACACAATAAACGTGGGATAATATTATGGATTTTATTGCACAGATCCTTAGTGTTACAACATATCTCAGTATACACAATAAAACATAAAGAAGAAAATAGTGTTCCTTCCATTATTAATACAAAGGCAGCATAGTTTTTTTTTTTCCTCTCTCTTAAATAATGTAAAAAAATTGCAGTACATAAAAGTGTTAAAATCAACAATAATGTATAATAGAAGGTTAAAAATAGATTTTCAACCCGGCAGAGAACTGGTTAAAGATAGCAGTGTTAGCATTGTTGTGTGGTATTAAAGTGGTTGTAAACCTTTAAAACACACTTCTTTGCTACAGGTAAGCCTATATTAAGGCTTACCTGTAGCCAGGGCCATTTGAAGAAATTTGGGGGCCCCAAGCAAAATGGGGGCCCTGAAGCACCCCCCCCCCCCCGGATGCAAAGCCTACGTTAACGCTACACTAATTTCTTTTTCTATTCTCATCTCCCCTTCTTTCTTGTAGGCTGCCGCTGTAGCGTGGCTGAGCTCCTCTTCCCCAGTCCCCTATCTTCCCGGCCAGACTGAAAGGAAGTGAGCACTCAGTGTTCACTTCCTGTCAGTCCGGCCGGGAACAGGAAACTGAATCTCCTGTACCACACACGGTACCCAGCCAGACTGACAGGACTCCAGGTGGAAGGAAGAGGAACTCGGCCACGCTACAGCCTGGGAAGGGGAAGTTGGGGGCCCCAGGCCAACTCGGGGCCCCAAGCAATTGTTTGTTTTGCCTGTCCTGTAGCAACGGTCTTGCATAGTTTAGGAGATATCCCTTGTGTCTGCATGTGCCAAAGTCATCGACACACGCACACTGAAAACAAGGGCACGTCGTGCCCTTGCTTCAGTTAGACAGTGTTGTTACCGTGCACGGGAACATGCACTGGAGTGACGTCATTGCGGCTCCGGCCAATCACAGCGTCAGAGCCGCGATACGCGGAAGTAAACCCCAGGAGTGAGGTCGGCGGCCAGTGCTGTGTCGGGCACCGCAGCGAGGGCTTCAATCCCAGGTGAGTATTTGGCCTCTTTCACACGGGACGGATCCGTGATGATCCTTCCCGTGAACCTCCACGGGGATCGCTCCGTTGATCCCCGCTGAGCCGCGCTGGATGACAAGGCGGTCCCCGCACACTGTGCAGGGACCGCCCTGTCAGATCTCCACTCTCCCCTATTGAGGGGGGAAAATCAGATGAACACGAACCAACTGTCCGTGTTCATCCAATCCGATGACGGATGGAAAAATAGGGTTTTCCTTTGTCTGCAGAATCGGAGGATTGCGGAACCGGGTGAGATGGAGTGTCAGCGGATGTTCATCCGCAATCTCATAGGGACCAATGTATGTCCCTTTTTCAGCCGTACACGGATGGGTGAAAAAGCAGACAACGGTCCGCCCATGTAAAAGAGCCCTTACATAATGAGCTAGTATGATATGCATACTAGCTCATTATGCCTTTGTCTTGCAGGTGTTTTCTTTTACCTATTATGGGATGACAGCTGTCTCCCAGTTGTGCTCCTGCATGGTCACCCTGTCACACGTACCCAATTGGAGTCTACAAATGGCCGTACATTCTGTATTGTACTGGGATGGTCATTTCCCAAGATCTGTTCCAGAGCAATGATGTGCGTGGCGCTGACGTTGGAGGGAGCGCACGTGAGCAGGAAGTTTCTGAAAGATCAGCAGCCCCGAGATACAAAAAGGATGAAGATCTCATGACAATTGCTTGTGATAGGCAGTGACGTCACAAACTGAATGTCACTAGTTTTTAGATCTTTAATATTCCTTTGTATGGGAGTTAGAATGCAGCTTAACATACAGAGAAGGGCGTATTCATCAGTTCCGAGAGACCTCAATGAGGAACTTACTTGCAGAACCATTACCACCAGGATTCAGTTCCTGCTTTCAGTTTGGAAGGAGGGCTTGCATGGATAGCATCATGGGTTTGGTTTTGGAAAGCTTTGCAAATACCGAGCAACACCGCCAAAAATGGAATTGTCTTGGTTTGACAGGATTGCCGAAGGGCTCTACAAAAGCTTTGCAAGCTGCTAGAGGTTAGGACCTGCCCCACGCTACCAAAAAAATATTTATATAGATGTAGTTGGGTTTTAAACTTAGTGGCAGAACTAATCATTTAGAAACCAATGGACCAGCATGGAGCCTTCTAAAGGCCCATACACACGATCGGACTTTCCGACAAAAACGGTCCGACGGACGTGTTTTAATCGGAACAATCCGACCGTCTGCATTTCGGTTTTTCGACCGTCTGTCTGAATTTCCGACAACAAATGTTCGCTGTGCATGCTCTCAAATTTTCCGACAACAAATGTGTTCCGTCGGATTATCCGATCGTGTGTACACAAGTTCATCGGACTAAGAGCCCTTTCACACTGCGTCGGTGGTAAAACGCTGCTGATTTTACCACCGACGCTATGGGCGGATTTGAGGCACATTTCGGCCGCATTTACCCCCGTTATCGGCCGAGAAAGGGTTTAAACCACCCGCGATGCACTGCTGTATAGCCGCGCTGTCCCATTGATTTCAATGGGCAGCAGCGGAGGAGGAGCGGTAAACCCACCAATATCTGTGTCTCTCTTTAGGGGTAAGGGGTTAAAATGGGGATATGGTAGAAAGGGAAAGGTTGGTTTATCTGGACTACACTAGTCATGCTCTTGGATCAAATGCAAGCTGTCACAGTCAGCTCTGCGGTTTCTGGGACTCTTCAGCCCAATCGGCTCGGCTCAGTTCAAAGGGAAGGTTCAGGTGGACGATGTCACTAAGTTTAGGGAGCAGGGCTACACATTTCAGGGCTCTGCTCCTTTATCAAGCCGGACGAAAAAGGCCTGATAAGAGGTCAGAGCCCTGAAATGCATAGTCGCGCCCCCCGAACATAGACACACCAGCCTCGTACACATTCGCTTGGTGCCAAGCCTAGTAGAGCGGGCCGAGAGTCCATTGATGACTCCAGATACATTGATGACATGCTAAACACATTCATTACCCAGTGAGTGCATTATTTTATTCCAATATACAGCTTCCTCTTCTTAGATGGTGGGGGTCTTCTCTCATTCACTCATATGTAGACATTAGGTCTCAGCATTGTGCTTTACCCTATTCCTATGCCCCCTCTCTGTTGGGTAGATTCACGTACAATTGCCTAACTTTAGGGCGGCCTAGTCTTTTTAGGCTACACCGCCATAAATTAGTTAGGCTATTAGTGATTCTCAAACTACTTACCTTCAAATTTTCGGCGGCGTAGCCTAAAACGAGCGGGCGTAAGGGCGCCTAATTCAAATGACTGGGAGGGGGGCGTGTAGTATGGAAATGAGGCTTGACCTCACGTTTGACGTTTTTTTACACTGCGCATGCGCCGGGCGACTACATTTCACAGTGCACATTGCGGCTAAGTACGACGTACGGGCCTATTGATTTCGACATGGACGTAAACGACGTAACTCCTGATTCGGACGACTTACGCAAACGACGTTAACATTTCAAAATTTGCGGCGGGAACGGCGGCCATACCTAACATCGGCTAGGCCACTAGAGCATAGCTCTAACTTTAGGAGGCCTATCCCTTACGGAAACGACGTAATTCGACGGCGTAGGCCTGGCGTACGTTTGCGTTCTGTCGTGAATCGGCGTATCCCCTCATTTAAATAATCTACGCCGGCCGCAATGGAAGCGCCATCTAGCGGCCAAAAGAAACATTGCAATCTAAGATAGAACGGCGCAAGCCGTCCTATCTTAGATATGTTTAAGTGTATCTCTGTTAGAGAATACACTTAAACATAGGTCGGCTTAGATTCAGAGTTAGGTCGGCTTATCTGTAGATAAGCCGGCCTAACTCTTTGTGAATCTACCTATGTGTTTTTACATTAGAGATTAGAAGCCTCACTGGCTACAAAGTCAAGTCACTGCAGAGAGAGGGGTAGCCAAATGAACTGGGCTCCTGAAAACCTGCAATTATGCACAGTGCCTACAGCTATAGAGATCAGTGAGGGTTTGCACAAAGGTCATAAAGTATATGTAAATATAAAAAATGTCAACATCCTGGCCACAGTTCTACTTTAAGAACAAACCCAAGGAGATAGATATCCGAGGCCACCATCTAAAATAGAGGTACTTGTTGCGTCTCACAGCCTTCACAATGTTCAAGGGAGTTAAGCAACACACTCCTTGTTATTTTGCATGAGCCCCTTGGGTTCTTAGGTTCTAGTATTGGTGCAAGTCTGTAATAAATATTATAAATTCCAATCAGGCATGAAAGGCCGACCACGATGAAGAGTAAAAGTCCTCATTTGAAGGAAAGTCATTGGTCTTTTCTTCATCGTTCTCGCTGTCGTCTTCACTTGAAGGATCAAACCCTGGGATCTCTCGTTCCAACTCAAGTGCCCTTCTTTTTCGTTCTTCTTCTTCCGCCAACTTTTCAGACATTAGTTTTCTGTGGCAGAGGTTACAAACTCTTAAGGCCTTGGAGGACAACGCCGGTATGACAAACTTATTTCTCGAGCAGTCCTGACAAACAACAAAGCCACAATTGCGGCAGTGGTGTCTACGAGTTATGGCGGTGAACTTGGTTTGAGTACAACGCATACAGATGTCGGTGGCTCTGTCCGGTATCCACGGAGCTGCATGCTTCAAGGACGGTCGTCTCCCGGTCTTCTCCATCAACCGGCTGGAACACTCTTTGATGTGACTGATCCACTCTTGTCTTTCGGTGAAAGAAGCAGCGCTAACCACAAAGGACTTTTTAGATGTTTTTAGCATCCAACGGTTCCTCATGTCTTCGCTGTCGGGAAGTAAATCGGTGGTCACGTCTTCCAGAGGGATTATGTGTTGGCAGCTGTACTTGACTTTGTTTATGACGATAGTTCCGTACACCAGAATGTCGTTGAAGAGGAAGAAGATCCTTGGCTTGGGTTTTTTCCGGCATTCTTTGGTCAGTATTCCTTCACCCACAAGGACTCTTCCTGGGATGGCAAGAGGTTGGCCAGCTGCACCAAAACATGCCTCTACGGCCCCTATTCGCTGAGTGTTGATCTCCGTATAGGCAAGGTGGTCCACCATGTCTCAGCGGCTACCTAGAACAACAGTGACAGGAGTTTAGCAATTAAGGAAATAAAATAAAGATCCATATAACAATAGAGTCCTAATAGTTTATGGTGCAAGAAACACATGAAAATGAAAGGCAAATTTTCTATTCATATGCGTTTGATAATATTCTATCCAACATCCTTTCAGTATGGCATCTAAAGTCAGGGCCACTGATAAGGCAGTACAGCCAGCCCTCCTGTACTGTGCCCAGGCCCCATCAATTCAAAAGGGGGGGGGGGACCATGTACCTGCCAAGCAAAGGGGTTGCTGTACTTATTGCAGACACCAATCCTCTTCTACCACCCCCTGCAGTGCTGCCAAATTTTCCTCCTCTTTCTCCCTCTGGCTGCATTGCAATAGGATTGATTCTAGCACATGTGCCTCTTCCATCTGCTTTCCAGGCCCCCCCTGTGTTCTTCTTTCCCCCACAGCACTTCCCTCCTCTCCTCTCCTGCCAACAGTTGCTGCGGGTACATGAAATGTTTCAGGATGGAGAGCAAGGGAAGGGGGGGGGGGTCGGTAAATATATAATTTATTAGCCCCTTCCTTTCCTGAATGAACACAATCTTTCCTGTGTCCATTCATCACTGAAGCATAGTAAACTGGGTATACTACGCTTCAGTTTGTGAATGAGCAGGAAGCCTCAGAGAGCTTCCAATTCATTCAACTGTGCTGCTGAGTTTGCAGAGAAAGGGACTAATAAATCTATGTCCTTGTTCACTTCCAGCTGGGGGGGGGGGGGGGGGGGTCTCTGTCAGGCTGTATGGGGCCCTGTGATTTCTAACAGCAGCCCTGTCAAGAGTATGCAAGCAAAGCAAACCCTGTGTGAAAGGCAAGAGCAGCCTCAGGCCAGGCCATGCCCCGACGTGTTTTGCCCTGTCCACTGGGCTCAGTCATGACGAAACACATCAGGGCGTGGCCTGGACGGAGTCTGGCCTGAGGCCGCTTTCACACAGGGTTTTGCAAGATGTGTGGCACTCAGAACTACTTTCTTTCCTTTGCTTCCATCTATTGAGCCGAGACGAGCTCCTTCCCTGCCTGCCCTCCCAGCAGTTGTTAGCGGACAGGAGCCTTGAGCGGCACCCCTTATCTTTGTATGGATTTACAGGATATACACAGTATGTAAATCAGTAATCAAAAAGGATTGCAACATTTCTACTTGTTCCAAAAATAAATAATAATATCTTACGCTGGCCATAGACAGTTTGACTTCCTGCTGAACCGGCCGAGATTTGAATAAATGTATGGGCAGGCTGAATGTATCCAAGTTGACTAATCAATCAATCACCTTGGCTACCAGCCTAGCAGATTTTACATGCAATTATTGCAAGTGGTTTATATAGCTGCTAGCAATAATCGCCATCTTCTCCCGGTGGGAGAACACAATGGATCCGCAGGAGGGGGATTCCCCTGTCAACACTGTCTGTGCTGAAGGGGGGGGGGGGGGAAATCAAGCCTGTGCAGGAAAGAAATTTTTCTCCGTCTACTGCTGGCCTAAGGTCAACTCCGCAACAAGTTATCATAGAGAAAATCCTCATCTTCAAAAAAATGCAAAAAGTGCACCGGTCAAAAAAGGGTCAGTTCACCCAAAATGCATATATAGTGGAACCTCGGTTTACAAGTAACGCGGTTAACGATCATTTAAAAAAAAATTCTGACTCGCAAAACAAGCTGAATTTAAGCTAACGGGGTATGCAGTACCGCATTTGGCCAGAGGTGCAGGGGCGCCGGAGCCGAGCCGTTCGGAAATACTCTGTTCCCTGATGTTTCAGAGCCTATCCAAGGGTTCCCGAGGTTAGCCGAGCTGTCCTTGGACCTTACTGAGTGTTTCCAAGGCTCTCTGGCACCCCTTCTCTGGCCACATGCGGTATTGCATGCCATTGTATAACAGTGTAAATGTGCTTTTCCCCTCAAAATAACTCAACACACAGCCATTAATGTCTAAACCACTGGCAACAAAAGTAAGTACACTCCCAAGTGAAAATGTCCAAATTGGGCCCAAAGTGTCAATATTTTGTGTGGCCACCATTATTTTCCCAGCACTGCCTTAACCCTCTTGGGCATGGAGTTCACCAGAGCTTCACAGGTTGCCACTGGAGTCCTCTTCCCCTCCTCCATGATGACATCACGGAGCTGGTGGATGTTGGAGACCTTGCGCTCCTCCACCTTCCGTTTGAGGATGTCCCACAGATGCTCAATAGGGTTTAGGTCTGGAGACATGCTTGGCCAGTCCATCACCTTTACCCTCAGAGTTCTTTAGCAAGGCAGTGGTGGTCTTGGAGGTGTGTTTGGGGGTCGTTATGTTAAAATACTGCCCTGCGGCCCAGTCTCTGCCCTGCGGCCCAGTCTTTGCCCTGGGACCCAGTCTCTGTTTCCATTGACTTCTATGGAGAAACTCGCTTTGATATGCGAGTGGTTTGGATTATAAGCATTCTCCTGGAACGGATTATGCGCGTAATCCGAGGTTCCACTGTATCACTTATTGGAATGAAACCTTAAAGAGGAGTTCCACCTAAAAATGGACCTCTGCTTAACCCACTCCTCGCCCCCTTACATGCCACATTTGGCAATTTTTTTTGGGGGGGGGGGGGGGATGGGGGCTTCAGGAGGAGGGGACTTCCTGTCCCACTTCCTCCTTCCGCCGAGGGGCTGGAAAGGAGATTAGCTTAATCGCCTTTTCACAGCCCCTCCCTGTAGGCGAGCGCCTGTCCAATGCGCACTGCCGCTCGCGCAGGCGCAGTGGGTGCCCGGCCGTGAAGCCGAAAGCTGTCACTGCCGGGTGCCCACACTAAGAATGAAGACGCCGGCCGGCAAGGGGGGGCGAGGAGCGGAGCCCCGGCCGGCGCGTCGCTGGAGCCGTGGAGCAGGTAAGTGTCAGGTTATTAAAAGCCAGCAGCTACACTTTTTGTAGCTGCTGACTTTTAATAAACTTAAAAAAAAAGGTGGAAAACCCCTTTAAATAAGTTTAGTTGTTTTGGTCAATGGTTCCAATTTTTCTTTTTATTTTTTTTAAGTGTTCCAGTTCTCCTTATTTAGCCTCAGATGTAAGCATAAAGGGCTCCAACTATAATATAGGGGTTAGGGGGCCAACTGGTGCTGCAGAGAGACCTCACACAGGGAGAACTGTAAGAAATACATTTTCCTTAAATAAAATTATATAGAAAAATGGAAAAGGCAGATGTACCATGATGTCATTTTGTGGGGAGCCAAAAGTTGGAATTTTTAGCCATTTTGCAGAATAGAATAAAGAGACAGTCCAACTATTGCCTCAAGTTACAGCTGTTAATGTCCATGTAGCCTGCCAACATTCACTTCCACTCCGCAGCAGTGGATAGATGTAAAAAAGGCTTTCAATGGAGTGAAGGCTTTTTTTTGTGTAAAGATTCAGGTCCCATCGACTTTAATTGGGTTAGCATTAACCTTCCCAATTTCCAAACTTTTTAATTTGTTCGGTAAACGTCCTGCCAGTCAAAATACCGCTAACAGGACTACCCAAGAAGTTCTAACTGTATAAAGTCCTAACCCCCGTGGTACTTGGTTCCATCCTGGATTTCGAAAATCATTCCCAAGTAGCTGATTGGTTGTTTCTGCAGATGCGGAGCTACCGGCTCATGAATATTTGGTGGCAATGCCCCACTGTGTCGAAGATCTGGTTGGAAATTAGGGTTGTCCCGATACCACTTTTTTTAAGACCGAGTACAAGTACTTATATTCCCCCCCCCCCCCTCCCAAGTACTCGCCGATACCAATTACCGATACTTTTATTTAATCTCATGTGACAGTGGCACATGTATCAGTCGTTTTATTTTATTTTTTACAATTTTTTTTAACAATGCTTTCTTTTTTTAAGGGGGTGGACAGTGTCAGTGTGTGTTTTTTTTATCATTATTATGTACAATTTTTTTTATTATTTATTGCAATTATAATTGTTTTTTTAATCAGCCCTGTTGGGGGGCTATAGTGAGATATCAGCAGGGCTGTCTTAATGACAGGGCACACCTGGGCACTGCCCAGGGGCCCTAGCTGCATGGGGGGCCCCTGCACTTTCCCCAAAGCAGCTGGTCCTTGAGCCCACACTGCCCCGTAATTGGGGGCCCCCCCATGATGGCACTGAGAGTGATAGATACACAGGGGAGGCTGTCTGCCTCCTACCTACTTGATTTCTGTTTACCTGCACTGTCATCATTGTAGGGGCCCCAGAGCATTACTTTGCCCAGGGGCCCATGATGCTATTAAGACGGCCCTGGATATCAGGGGTCTTAATAGACCTCTGACATCTCCCCTTTGAGACAGAGAAAGGGACTAAGGACACAGATTCCCCAGTCCCTTTCTCAGCAGCCTCAGCTGCACTGAAAATGAATGGAGAGAAGACAGCGGCTCCTCTCCATTTATAAACTGAGACATCGTAATCACAGGAGGTTGCAATGTTTCAGTTATGTGAATGGACAGAGTCAGTGTCCATTCAGAAAACTAAAGAGGCGGATTTACCGTCTCCTACCTCCGCTCTCCATCCTGACAGATCGAGGGGGACAGCAGCACGGAGGGGGAGAAGAAAGGGGGACACGAAGCAGCAGAGAGGGGGGGGACATGAAGTAGCAGAGAGGGGGGGAAACAAAGCAGCAGAGGGGGGGGGGGGAAACAAAGCAGCAGAGGGGGGGGGGGGGGGAACACAAAGCAGCAGAGAGGGGGGGGGGGAAAACAAAGCAGCAGAGAGGGGGGGGAAAACAAAGCAGCAGAGAGGGGGGGGGAAAACAAAGCAGCAGAGAGGGGGGGGAAAACAAAGCAGCAGAGAGGGGGGGGAAAACAAAGCAGCAGAGAGGGGGGGGGGAAACAAAGCAGCAGAGAGGGGGGGGAAACAAAGCAGCAGAGAGGGGGGGGAAACGAAGCAGCAGAGAGGGGGGGGAAACGAAGCAGCAGAGAGGGGGGGACACGAAGCAGCAGAGAGGGGGGGGACACGAAGCAGCAGAGAGGGGGGGGACACGAAGCAGCAGAGAGGGGGGGGACACGAAGCAGCAGAGAGGGGGGGGACACGAAGCAGCAGAGAGGGGGGGACACGAAGCAGCAGAGAGGGGGGGGGGAAACAAAGCAGCAGAGAGGGGGGGGGAAACAAAGCAGCAGAGAGGGGGGGGGGAAACAAAGCAGCAGAGAGGGGGGGGGAAACAAAGCAGCAGAGAGGGGGGGGGGGAAACAAAGCAGCAGAGAGGGGGGGGAAACGAAGCAGCAGAGAGGGGGGGGGAACGAAGCAGCAGAGAGGGGGGGACACGAAGCAGCAGAGAGGGGGGGACACGAAGCAGCAGAGAGGGGGGGACACGAAGCAGCAGAGAGGGGGGGACACGAAGCAGCAGAGAGGGGGGGGGCACGAAGCAGCAGAGAGGGGGGGGCCACGAAGCAGCAGAGAGGGGGGGACACGAAGCAGCAGAGAGGGGGGGACACGAAGCAGCAGAGAGGGGGGGACACGAAGCAGCAGAGAGGGGGGGACACGAAGCAGCAGAGAGGGGGGGACACGAAGCAGCAGAGAGGGGGGGACACGAAGCAGCAGAGAGGGGGGGACACGAAGCAGCAGAGAGGGGGGGACACGAAGCAGCAGAGAGGGGGGGACACGAAGCAGCAGAGAGGGGGGGACACGAAGCAGCAGAGAGGGGGGGACACGAAGCAGCAGAGAGGGGGGGGACACGAAGCAGCAGAGAGGGGGGGGACACGAAGCAGCAGAGAGGGGGGGACACGAAGCAGCAGAGAGGGGGGGACACGAAGCAGCAGAGAGGGGGGGACACGAAGCAGCAGAGAGGGGGGGACACGAAGCAGCAGAGAGGGGGGGACACGAAGCAGCAGAGAGGGGGGGACACGAAGCAGCAGAGAGGGGGGGACACGAAGCAGCAGAGAGGGGGGGACACGAAGCAGCAGAGAGGGGGGGACACGAAGCAGCAGAGGGGGGGGACACGAAGCAGCAGAGAGGGGGGGACACAAAGCAGCAGAGAGGGGGGGGACACGAAGCAGCAGAGAGGGGGGGACACGAAGCAGCAGAGAGGGGGGGGACACGAAGCAGCAGAGAGGGGGGGGACACGAAGCAGCAGAGAGGGGGGGACACAAAGCAGCAGAGAGGGGGGGACACAAAGCAGCAGAGAGGGGGGGACACAAAGCAGCAGAGAGGGGGGGGGACACCAGCATGAAGGGGGACACAAAGAAGCAGAGAGGGGGACACAGAGAGAAAAACGTCCGGCTGTCAGAATTTGAAATTTATACAGGGTGATCAGTGCTTGTAACCCCCCCATGCACCGATCACCACTGACTGCCCAGGTATCGGGTGAAGAATCGGAGCATTTGCCCGAGTACAAGTACTCGGACCTAACCACCAAGCAATTCAAATTGTTATTGAAACTGTCACCCAGTCTATGATCCACGGCAATCAAAAAGGATCTGTAGGAGGAGTTGTCCTCCGCCTACGCTCTGCTGCCCACTGCAGAGATCGGAGGAGGATAGAGATGAGCCTCGCCACAGCTTCACGAAGAAGCACAGAATCTGGTGAAGGAGTTCTGTCCTGCTCTCTGCTGATGAAACATTGAGGAAGTGGAGACGAGGAGGGGGGGTTCCGCAGCTGCAAGAGAGGTGCAAGGGCCACGTGAAATGGCCTAGCGGGCCGCATTCGATCTACGGACCTGGTGTTTGACATATACACTCTAGTCTGTAACCATTTTATACTATTCTTTTGATGCATGTACTGAAAATGTTCAATAAAAGTTTTGAACAAGAAGTGCTAACCCTACTAAACTACTGTAACTGAAACTAAAAGCAAAACTTGGGACTGGAGAATGAGATCCATAAAACTGCCACATAGTTAAAATAACAATGGAAACGTGTCCAGATTGTGTCAGTAAATGGAAAATCCCTTCTGCTCTATATATGAGGTTTACGTGCAACACACAGACCGCAGGCAGAGGAGTAAGATCTGGTAATTATAGATCTGCAGACTAGTAAAAAATATGCTTTAGGGTAAAAAGGAAGGATAAATAGTAAAAAAGGAGTGGAGGGGGATGGGGGCACCGAGAGAAGCAAGGACATCTGTAAAGACAAAGAGTTTCTATGGAAGGTCATTAAAGATAAATTCCCTTTCAGTTCATTAAAGTAGAGCCAACATTTGTTGGGAAGATACATACTCCAGCAGACTTTCATTTAAATGTTTGTATGGACCTTCGAAAAAAAAAAAAATTGTTGCGAGCGTCACGGTCTCAACACATTTCGTAAGAAAAAACACTAAAACATTTTGTTTCAATTGGCAAAGCCAAAATGTTTCAGATTCAATGTTCCATTCGGAAAGGCACATGTGTATTTCAAATTGTAATGATTTTCCTGAATGAAAACCACATTTACTGTTAGAAAGTTATTTGTTCAAGAACATTTTTCCTCGTCCTCCTTCGATTTCTCTACAGTTAAAAACAACCGTCGATTTGACCCCATTAAGGTCAACCTTTATTTTACCTCTAGCATTCAATTAAAAAAAATTCAGGGTGCATCTACCCCCCCCCCCCACCCCCCCTCCCAGCAGCTCCCTTATACTTTCCTAAGCTTCATCTCGATCCAGCTATGTGCATGAGAGCAGTGTCTCTCCGGGGTCTCTCTTTCTCCTCATTGGCTCACACAGCAGCTGGAGCCATTGGCTCCTGCTGCTGTTAATCCCGGCCATTGAGCCAATGAGGAGAGAGCAGGGCCAAGCCACATTCTGCGTGTGAATGAGTGCCCCCAAAGCAACAAGCTGGCTATTAGGGGCACCTGGCAGGGGGGGGAGGCCAGGAACACTGGCGAGGGACCCAAAAAGAAAAAGGAAGGGAAGAGGATCTGGGCTGCCTTGTGCAAAACCATTGCCCAGAGCAAGCAAGTATTTTATTTAATCTTTTCTTTAGAATCAATTTAACTATTAGAAAATTTAGTAAATATGCCAAAAACAAAATCTTTTTTAAAAGAAATTCCACTTTTGTATGTCCAGTTTTTTTTTATTTATTTTTTTATGGTTGTCTGGGCCTCTGTTATGTTGACCTTTGCCAGTGAATATCAAGGAAACAAATTAAAAATGAAAAACTTCTCATCGAAGCAGAACTTGGTCAATGGGCACACCAGGCTCCGGAGACAGCTCTCAATGGTAGCATTTAGAGGCTGAGCAGCTTTTCTCAACCATGGCTCCATGCAGGGGCGGACTGACAACTCATGGGGCCCCCGGGCAATAGAAGATTATGGGCCCCCCGGGCAATAGAAGATTATGGGGCCCCAATGGCCGCCAAGGTAAGGGGCCATTCATTCCAATGGCCGCCAAGCTAAGGGGCCATTCATTCCAATGGCCGCCAAGCTAAGGGGCCATTCATTCCAATGGCCGCCAAGGTAAGGGGCCATTCTTTCCAATGGCCGCCAAGGTAAGGGGCCATTCTTTCCAATGGCCGCCAAGGTAAGGGGCCATTCTTTCCAATGGCCGCCAAGGTAAGGGGCCATTCTTTCCAATGGCCGCCAAGGTAAGGGGCCATTCTTTCCAATGGCCACTAAGGTAAGGGGCATTAATCCCACTGACCGCCAAGGTAAGGGGCATTCCTTCTATCGAATATCACACTGTAAGTATAGTAATTATTAGCAGGACCTCCCTGAGGCCAGAAATTTATTTCAAGGGTTCCTCCAAGTAAAAAAAAAAATTAAGAGAGATGTCCACTGACTTCCTGTTGGGTCTTTCTGACAGGATGTGAAGGGAACTCTTCGTACAGGCCATGGCCAGCAACAAAAACCTACAGAAGCTTTACCCATTTCACCAGCCAAAAACTTTGTCTGTAGTTCTACTTCACATTTGATAAGAATTTATAAGGATTACTTGTTCTTTTTAGCAGTTCAGGTACAAAACTATGCAATTGCCAGGAGTTGAGTGGAAAGAATTACAACGCAGTCCAAAGTTTAAAGGTGGGAATCAAATAATCAGGGAGAGTTTATAGAACAAGCAGTTTACGTCAGGTTATACTTTGTATTGCGTCTGCTGCAAGACTTTCCTCTCACATGCCTTCAATAAACTTCAATCAGTTACCTATCAATCTTATCCGCCTTCACACCTCTTCTGGTTCCTTCCCAGAAACTCTCATGGATTCCTAGAAAAGTCTTCTGTTCCTTTACCAACCCTACGCCATCTTTACAGCCCTTCCCTCCCTCCAGCCAAAAGCCTTCTCTACCTTCCCACCAATCTTCATCAGAAGGTGAATGATGGCACCACATCACTGCTTTTCGAGTCTTATAAAGTCTTTCTATGTATATTCGAGATGACCTGGAAGAAGACATACAAGGGCGTTTTAGGGGTTAAGAACAGCCCTCCTTAGTCAAGGCCTTTCTTAACCCCCAAAACGTGTCAGATGTCTTATTCCATGTCATATCGATGTTCTCATGTTCAAAAGGCCACCGACAAAGGGGACACAGTCTTCCAAAGGCCACCGACAAAGGGGACACAGTCTTCCAAAGGCCACCGACAAAGGGGACACAGTCTTCCAAAGGCCACCGACAAAGGGGACACAGTCTTCCAAAGGCCACCGACAAAGGGGACACAGTCTTCCAAAGGCCACCGACAAAGGGGACACAGTCTTCCAAAGGCCACCGACAAAGGGGACACAGTCTTCCAAAGGCCACCGACAAAGGGCGACACAGTCTTCCAAAGGCGACACAGTCTTCCAAAGGCCACCGACAAAAGGCGACACAGTCTTCCAAAGGCCACCGACAAAAGGGGACACAGTCTTCCAAAGGCCACCGACAAAAGGGGACACAGTCTTCCAAAGGCCACCGACAAAAGGGGACACAGTCTTCCAAAGGACACCGACAAAGGGGACACCGTCTTCCAAAGGACACCGACAAAGGGGACACCGTCTTCCAAAGGCCACCGACAAAGGGGACACCGTCTTCCAAAGGCCACCGACAAAGGGGACACCGTCTTCCAAAGGCCACCGACAAAGGGGACACAGCCTTCCAAAGGACACCGACAAAAGGGGACACAGTCTTCCAAAGGACACCGACAAAGGGGACACCGTCTTCCAAAGGACACCGACAAAGGGGACACCGTCTTCCAAAGGCCACCGACAAAGGGGACACCGTCTTCCAAAGGCCACCGACAAAGGGGACACCGTCTTCCAAAGGCCACCGACAAAGGGGACACAGCCTTCCAAAGGACACCAACAAAAGGGGACACAGCCTTCCAAAGGACACCAACAAAAGGGGACACGGTCTTCCAAAGGACACCGACAAAAGGGGACACGGTCTTCCAAAGGACACCGACAAAAGGGGACACGGTCTTCCAAAGGGCACCGACAAAAGGGGACACGGTCTTCCAAAGGGCACCGACAAAAGGGGACACGGTCTTCCAAAGGGCACCGACAAAAGGGGACACGGTCTTCCAAAGGACACCGACAAAGGGGACACGGTCTTCCAAAGGACACCGACAAAAGGGGACACGGTCTTCCAAAGGACACCGACAAAAGGGGACACGGTCTTCCAAAGGACACAACAAAAGGGGACACGGTCTTCCAAAGGACACAACAAAAGGGGACACGGTCTTCCAAAGGACACAACAAAAGGGGACACGGTCTTCCAAAGGACACCGACAAAAGGGGACACGGTCTTCCAAAGGACACCGACAAAAGGGGACACGGTCTTCCAAAGGACACCGACAAAAGGGGACACGGTCTTCCAAAGGACACCGACAAAAGGGGACACGGTCTTCCAAAGGACACGAGAAAAGGGAAACGGTCTTCCAAAGGACACGAGAAAAGGGAAACGGTCTTCCAAAGGACACGAGAAAAGGGAAACGGTCTTCCAAAGGACACGAGAAAAGGGAAACGGTCTTCCAAAGGACACGAGAAAAGGGAAACGGTCTTCCAAAGGCCACCGACAAAAGGGGACACGGTCTTCCAAAGGACACCGACAAAAGGGGACACGGTCTTCCAAAGGACACCGACAAAAGGGGACACAGTCTTCCAAAGGACACCGACAAAAGGGGACATGGACCATTTTGATGATTCCAGGGTTCCATCGCTACCCATTACCCCCAAATCTTCAAATCCCATGTCAGTCCCGGCTTCATGACCACCCCTTATATATTCCCTTCTCCTACCTCCTTCCTCTCCTGTCTATACACATCTATAGGCATTAGATCTACTGAAGAGGCTCCCATTGACCATAACAAGCCAAGTGTTCTTCAATGGGACCATCCATGGTCTTGAACCCTGTGCAGAAGTGCTTTGTCAGTCCTGAATAGAACTCTGGAGGAGACAGAATCGCACAACACTACTTAAGTAGAAGCTGAACAGTCCGGATAAACCGGTATGAAGTTATCTGTAGGAATGGCATGTCTCCAGCAGAGAATAAAGCCAGAAGGTTCTTCCTGTTCTACAAAAGTCTTTAAAGTTGACTTTGTATCAGATCCACTTTCTAAGGTTAACTGCAAGTAGGCCAACTAACCTGTAGTTATAACATTTGCAGGTATTGAGTATCTCACTGAGAGAACAGAACTCCCCTGACAATGCTTTAATCTGCTTTTCTTTCCACAAGGATGGCGCCATCTTTGTTCCGTCATCATCCAGGGTCACCATCTACTTCCTGGACTGAAATGCCGGCTCATAAAATACACAATGGAATGCCCTACCTGCGAGAAATGCTGGGAAAGTCCCCAACATTTTTGTAGAATCATGCTGCACCTAACTGTGTGCCGTTGTGGCACCACAGGGTTTGGCACGCGCGTTGCCATTGTGTGGGGGTGCCATCGACCTGCTCTATATCCGAAAGATGGCTACAGCACGGTTCTGTTCGCCCCCCGTGCCCCCCGGGGCGTACATCCAGCACACTCTGTGATTGATATGTTCTTCAGACAGTAGCCCTTTACCATGTGATCAGCGGTGTCCAATCACAGCTTATCACATGTAAACAAACTTGCTGGTTATTGGCATTTCTTTCCTCATGCGCTGTCCCCAGCGCGAGGAGAGGAGAGCCGGTAACTGGCAAGTGTGACAGGGGACATTTACACAGATAATCAGGGAACTGATTATCAGTGCAGCCCCATCAATGCCACCTATCAGTGCCCATCAGGTTTAGGATGAAGGAAATGCATCCTAAACCTGCATTTTGATTGCACTGCCTGCACCCTTGGCTCGGACCACAGGAATCAGATTACCTGGTTCTCTTTGAGCGGTTACCCACTCTCTCATATCAGTGCCCATCAGTGCTGTCCATCAGCACCCAGTGCTGCCTATCAGTGCCCATCTGTGGTGCTCATGAGTGCCACCTATCAGCGCCCAGTGCTACCTATCAGTGCCACCCATCAGCGCCCAGTTCTTCCTATCAGTGCTGTCTATCAGCGTCCAGTTCTGCCTATTAGCACCCAGTGCTGCCTATCAGTGCCCATTAGTGGTGCCCATGAATGCCACCTATAAGCACCCAGTGCTGCCTATCAGCGTCCAGTGCTACCTATCAGTGCTATGTATCAGCACCCAGTGCTGCCTATCAGTGCCACCTATTAGCGCCAAGTGCTGCCTATCAGTGCCCATATGTGCCACCCATCAGCGCCCAGTGCTGCCTATCAGCGTCCAGTGCTGCCTATCAGTGCTATGTATCAGCACCCAGTGCTGCCTATCAGTGCCACCTATTAGAGCCAAGTGCTGCCTATCAGTGCCCATATGTGCAACCCATCAGCGCCCAGTGCTGCCTATAAGCACCCAGTGCTGCCTATCAGCGTCCAGTGCTACCTATCAGTGCTATGTATCAGCACCCAGTGCTGCCTATCAGTGCCACCTATTAGCGCCAAGTGCTGCCTATCAGTGCCCATATGTGCCACCCATCAGCGCCCAGTGTTGCCTATTAGCACCCAGTGCTGACTATCAGTGCCCATCAATGCCACCTACCGGTATCAGCACCCAGTGCTGCCCATCAGTCCCACCTATTAGTGTCCAGTGCTGCCTATCAGTGCCACCCATCAGCGCCCAGTACTGCCTATCAGTGCTGCCCATCAGTGCAAAAAGAAAAATTACTTATTTGCAAAAAAAATATAAAATCAAAATATTTGGTCTTACTTTGATTAAATACCACCAAAAGAAATTTGTGTAGAAAAAAAAAAAAAGCTTAAAATTACAAATGTGTACAGTGTTGCATGACCGCGCAATTGTCAAAGTGCGTCAGTGCTGAAAGCGGAAAGTTGGCCTGGGCAGGAAGGGGGTAAAAGTGGCCGGTATTGAGGTGGTTAAAAATTAATGGGGCGTCTACTAAAAACAGAAGCGCGTTCCTGTGCGCGTTGTGAAAGGCGTGCGATTTTTGCGTGCGTTCCCCCGACACGCACAGATGTGAACCAAGCCTAGTGCAGCCCCCGCATCTAAGGACTGGTGAGCTGCAGCACATTACATTTTAGTTTTTGAGTTTAGATTAGTATTTGTACTATTTGGATACATTTTATTGAAGGATTTGTATTATTTAGATACATTTTAATGAAGGATTTGTACTATTTAGATACATTTTATAGAAGTATTTGTACTATTTAGATACATTTTATAGAAGTATTTGTACTATTTAGATACATTTTATAGAAGTATTTGTACTATTTAGATACATTTTATTGAAGGATTTGTACTATTTAGATACATTTTAATGAAGGATTTGTACTATTTAGATACATTTTATTGAAGGATTTGTAGTGGATATTGAACAAGGACAGGTGTTTGCATTCAAATATAAAACTCTTTGGCCCGGATTCAGCTAGATTTGCGCATTTATTACGGAGGTGCAGGGCAACGATTTTGCCCTGCGCCCCCGCAATTTTTTTTTGCGCTGCCCTTGATTCACGGAGCAGAAGCTCCGTAAATTGCGCCGGCAAAATGCCCCGCGCAAGCGCGCGCAATTTAAATGATCCCGTAGGGGGCGGGAATCATTTAAATTAGGCGCGTTCCCGCGCCGAGCGTAGAGCGCACGCTCCGTCGGGAAACTTTCCCAACGTGCATTGCGGCAAATGAGGTCGCAAGGACGTCATTTGCTTCAAAGTGAACGTGAATGGCGTCCAGCGGCATTCACGATTCACTTACGCAAACTACGTAAATTTCGTGACGCGGGAACAACGGGTTTACGTAACATTGGCTGCCCCTGCTAATAGCAGGGGCAGCCTTACGCGAAAACCGCCGTACGGAAACAACGTAAATTGCTTACGCAGGGCTCGCGCAACGTTGTGAATCGGCGTTAGTATGCAATTTGCATACTATACGCTGAGCACAACGGGAACGCCACCTAGCGGCCATCGCAAGAATGCAGCCTAAGATATGCGGGCATAAGAGCCTTATGCCGCGCAGATCTTAGGCTGCAGTCGGCGTAACAAGGTTCCTGAATCAGGAGCACTCGTTACGCCGGGGCAAGTAAGCAATTGCGCTGTGTAACTTATGGTTACACAGGCGCAATTGCTTCTTGAATCCACCCCTTTATTTATAAACAAAGCCCAGTTGTATTTCTCAGCTCCGTTTACATACGCGGCAGGCCAATGGTATGCGAGTGTCACCTGATCCCATTCTATCGGTGTCCCCCTTTCCCGGGTAGGCACACATTCCGGAGAGGTGTCGTCCCATCTCCGTCAGACCAGCCCAGGCTCGCCGCCGGCATTCTAAGCCTGCCACATCAGCGAGTCCAGCTGTGTCTCCTTTCACGCCGCGCTCTCCATCCACCTATGACGTCATCGCATTCTCTGCGGAAATCTGGGAGCCGTGCACGACCACGAAACAAAACAAGAGAGCGCGCGCCTCCCCCTCCAGACTGCCGAACATCGTGACCCGTCTTCATGGAGACGGATCCGGAGAACTATTTATGGGAAACGTATGAAATCTAAACAAGACGAATCGCAGAACGCGTCCAAAAAAAATCCCCCAAACAGCAGATTCCTCCTGAGAACCGCGTCAGGCCAGCGCGCTTTTCCCGGACTCGTTTAGAGAGGTCGGGTTCAATCGGCGTATAAATCTGCTCGGGATTTTTTCTCGGTTAGTTGCCGAATTTGCCGCCATTGGAAGCTTTACCGAAAATGCTGTTGCTAAACTCTCCTTCTGAAAAAAAAAAAAAAAAGGCAGTCGTGTTTATTTTTTTGGCTTTATAAGAAGAGCTTTGCTTTTCAGTTCACACTTGTGCGTCTGGTCTCTGGTCATGCGACTTTGGACGCATGGCATGTCGCAGCCCGCTCCAATTAACGCCGTCCAAATCTATGCTACCTAAAGCTGCAGCGAAGGTTCCTGCACCACTTTGCTGCGACTCCCATAGACTGCAATGTAAACCCTCAAAAGTCGCATGAAAGTTGCATTTTAATCCGCTGGCGCCGGACGCATATCTCGGCAGGTACTAGTACTGGACTCAACCCCGGGTACTGCACTTCCAGGAGAGCCGCAACTATCAAATACCTAGAGAGGTCCGGGTAAAGGACAGCCATCTATCAGCCTTAAAGCTGAGCATACACCATACAATCTGATTGTACAATCACCTTTATATCTACTATTATGGGTGCTCAACCTCCCGCTCTTACAGAACTACAAGTCCCATCATGCCTCTGCCATTGGGAGTCATGCTTGTAACTGTCAGCCTTGCAATGCCTCATGGGACTTGCGGGTTCCAGCACCCTGTGCCATTGGCGGTTTGTGCCACTTGTGGTACCAGCGCCCCGTGCTACTTGCGGTACAAGCACCCCATGCCACTTGCGGGTTTGTGCCACATGCAGTACCAGCGCCCCATGCCACTTGTGGTTTTGTGCCACTTGTGGTACCAGCGCCCCGTGCTACTTGCGGTACAAGCGCCCCATGCCACTTGCGGTTTGTGCAACTTGTGGGTTCCAGCGCCCCGTGCCACTTGCGGGTTCATGCCACTTGCAGTACCAGCGACCCGTGCCACTGCTGGTTCCAGCACCCCATGCCATTGGCAGTTCGTGCCATTTGCGGTTCCAGCACACTGTGCCACTTGCGGCTCCAGTGCTCCATGCCATTTGCGGTTTGTACCACTTGCGGTACCAGCGCCCCGCGCCGTTTGCGGGTTTGTGCCACTTGCGGTACCAGCGACCCGTGCCACTGCCGGTTCCAGCACCCTGTGCTATTGGCGGTTCCAGCACACTGTGCCACTTGCAGCTCCAGTGCCCCCGTGCCACTTGCAGGTTCCAGCGCCCCATGCCACTTGCGGGTTTGTACTACTTGCGGTACCAGCGCCCTGTGCCACTTGCAGTTTGTACCACTTGCGGTACCAGCGCACCGTGCCATTTGCGGTTTGTACCACTTGTGGTACCAGCGCCCCGTGCCACTTGTGGGTTTCAGCGCCCCGTGCCACTTGCGGGTTCCAGCGCCCCATGCCACTTGCGGTTTGTGCCACTTGCATTACCAGCACCCCATGCCACTTGCGGTTTGTGCCACTTGCATTACCAGCACCCCATGCCACTTGCGGTTTGGGCCACTTGCGGTACTAGCGCCCTTTGTCACTTGCGGTTTGTGCCACTTGCGGCACCAGCCCCCCATGCCACTTGCGGGTTCCAGCGCCCCATGCCACTTGCGGTTTGGGCCACTTGCGGTACTAGCGCCCTTTGTCACTTGCGGTACCAGCCCCCCATGCCACTTGCGGGTTCCAGCGCCCCATGCCACTTGCGATTTATACCACTTGCAGTACCAGCGCCCCATGCCACTTGCGGTTTGTACCACTTGCAGTACCAGCGCCCCTTGCCACTTGCGGTTTGGGCCACTTGCGGTACTAGCGCCCTTTGCCACTTGCAGTACCAGCGCCCCATGCCACTTGCGGTTTGGGCCACTTGCGGTACTAGCGCCCTTTGTCACTTGCGGTACTAGCGCCCCATGCCACTTGCAACACCCACCAATTTATTCCCTAGGGTCTCTGATGATATATATAATGTTTGGAGGTTCGGAGTCATTGTCTAGCAAACAAATGGTGATTTTTACATCTGGAAGAGAAGTGTCAGAATCGGCCCGGGTGGGAAGTGGTTAAAGGAGATTGTACAATCTGGTTGTACGGTTTACCAAAATGATGTAAAATGAGGAAGTAATCCATTCAATTTGTATCCAATCACAGGAGCCATCATATTACATGAGCATAGTAGGGGATTGTACAATCAGATTGTATGGTGTACGGCCAGCTTTATGGCGATTGTACAGACGTTGTACTATTAGATTGTAATGTGTGTGTCTGATCACTGTTGTGTATGCGCAAGAACCCGATTGGCTCCCAGTGAGGTCCCTCCCCCCAGTCTGGTCTGCAGGAAGTCTAATAAATAAAAACGGAATCAGGTACTTCTGATAGCCGGGTGTGAAAACAGATTTCATATACATGGGAAGGGTTAAAACTCGTGTTTTTTCTTTGTGTCTGTCTGGGGGGGGATTCGTCTTCTCGATTATGATCACAAGTTTTTTTTGTGATCAATCAAAATCCACTTCCCTGTGTGTGGCTGAGTTGGTGACTATTGATCGATTGGCAGAGGGCAATTGAAAAAGAAAATTGATCGTTTATAGAAGTGTGTGTGTGTGGCTGCCATTAGAATTACCAATAGGAGTGTAAACCTAAAACAATGGATCCAATCAGGCGCAGGTCCTTGTACTATATTAGTTGATGGTGGAGCTAATAGAGATTGTACAATCAGATTGCATAGTGTATGGTCACCTCTAGATTGTAACCTAAAATAGAGGTCTTGTTTGTAAATAAATAAAAATAATAATAATGATAAAGATAATACTAAAATAATAATATTCATAAAAAAAAAATAAAAAAAAAAAAACACACACACTTCTACTAAATCTATAATAATATTATTAATAATAATAATAATATATAAAAAAAAAAAAAAAAAAAAAAACTACAAATCTTATAATAATAAATATATATATATATATATATATATATATATATATATATATATATATATATATATATATATATATATATATATATATATATATATAAAAAAGGGGGGAGGACTACAAAATCTATAATAATAATATTATTATAAAAAGACTGCAAAATATATAATAATACAAAAAAATATATATAATAATAATAATTATTATTGTATAAAAAAAAAATACTACAAAATCTATAATAATAATAATAAAAAAAAAGAAGATTACACAATCTATAATAATACAAAAAAATAATAAAATAATAATAATAATATTTGTAAAAAAAAAAAAAAAAGGGGGACTACAAAATCTATAATAACAACAAAAAATATAATAAAATAATAATAATATTTGTAAAAATAGGGGACTACAAAATCTATAATAATAATAATAATAATAATATAAAAAGACTGCAAAATATATAATAATAATACAAAAACAAATATTATTATTATTATTATTATTATTATATATTTGTATAAAAAAAATTACTACAAAATCTAGAAAAATAACAAAAAAAGACTACACAATCTATAATAATACAAAATATATAATAATAATAATAATAATAATACTAATATTTGTAAAAAAAAGGGGACTACAAAATCTATAATAATAATAATAATAATAAATATATATATATAAAAAAAGGGGGGAGGACTACAAAATCTATAATAATAATAATAATAATAAAAAGACTACACAATCTATAATACAAAAAATATAATAAAATAATAATAAGATTTGTATAAAAAAAAATTACTTCAAAATCTATAATATTAATAAAAAAAGGACTACACAATCATTATCTATAAAAATACAAAAAAATAATAATAATAATAATAATAATAAAAATACAAAATCTATAATAATAGTACAAAATATATAATAAAATACTACAAGATCTATAATAATAATAATAATAATAATAATAATAATAATACAAAATATATAATAATAATAAATAAAAAAAGGAAACAATCGTAATCTTTACAATCTGAAAGGCGCCCCCGATATTCGGTAGTGCCCCCAGCTGTGCAGGAAGGAGAGGGTAGAAGAGACTTACAGATGGTGGGGGGAGGAGGAGGAAGGTTTCCTGTCGGTGATACAATGGACCCCACACACACACAGACGATTGTTGGGGGGATCGATGAAGAATTTCCCCGGACACACGGCGATGGTCGCACTGATCTCGGGTCGCACGACTCTCACCCTTTGTACTGGAGGACTGATCACCTCCCCCACCCTCCTCCTGACAACTTTCTTTCTGAGAACTTTTTCCTCCCCGCCCACTGTCAGGAGACAGCCCCGCCCATTGCACCGATGAGCCCGCCCCCTCACTGACAGCTGTCATAGGAGGGGATGGTGACACCCGGTCGGTCGGGGATTTCTGGAAATCACAGCTGGATGGGGAGCTGCAGAACGATTGTAGATTAACCCGTTCAGTTCCGGTATCTGTAACCCCCCCCCCCCCATCAGCCTGTTCCATGATCAATGCCTCTTTACTGAGAGCTCATTCATCTCAGGGTCACCCCTCTATGTGTTGTGATTGATGCGTTTTTCTGGTGCGTTTTTGATGCGTTTTATGCATTTTGTATACATTTTTTGAGGAAGTTTGGTGTCAGGGGGGGTTGTCTGATGTCAAGCAGGTGAAAAATGCAAAACGCAAAGCATTGCGTAAAGTCGGAGTTGCAATTTGGTGCGACTTGTCGTGCGATTTGGAACTGTCAAATTACATTCCCGATGCTTTTTCCTTCTTTTTTATTTATTTATTTTTTTACTGCCTTTTACTGCATTTTACTGCGTTCCAGTTCTGTTCAGGAAAAATGCAGCATGTTCTACTTTTTCTGGATCCAGAACGCACTGGAACTGCAAGCATTGGTGTGAACTCTGCCATTGAAACCCATACAACCCACTTTCCATGCGTTTTGCAAAAAAAAAAAGGATGTGCTTTGTTCATATTTCATGTCTGAGGTTTACAACCACTTTACCCTCACCACCCAACTTTCTGAGATGGGACTGAGGGACACCTATCAGCAAAAGAATGCAGGCATAGGACACACCCCCTGCCACACCCCTTTAAAGGAGAATTGTACAAAAAAAAACAAGATTGGTTAAACCCACAAGTGCTTTTTTTGACCACTACTATTCCTTTATATTGGCTTTTGGAAACAAACTGAAAAAAAAAAAACGTCAAGTGCAGCCACTGTACCCATAAATTGCTGCCACTGTGCCCATCAAGTGCAGCCACTGTGCCATCAAACGCAGCTACTGTGCCCATCAATTGCCACCACTGTGCCCAATCAATTGCCTCCAGTGTGCCCCATCAATTCCTGCCAGTGTGCCCCATCAATTGCCACCACTGTGCCCATCAATTGCCGACAGTGTGCCCCATCAATTGCTGCCAGTATGCCCCATCAATTGCCACCACTGTGCCCATCAATTGCCGACAGTGTGCCCCATTATCTGCCGACAGTGTGCCCCATTAATTGCCACCAGTGTGCCCCATCGATTGCCGCCAGTGTGACCCATCAATTGCTGCCACTGTGCCCATCAATTGCCGCCAGTGTGTCCCATTAATTGCCACCAGTGTGCCCCATCAATTGCCCCCAGTGTGCCCCATCAATTGCCGCTAGTGTGCCCAATCAATTGCCACCACTGTGCCCAATCAATTGCCACCACTGTGCCCATCAATTGCCGCCAGTGTGCCCCATCAATTGCCGTCAGTGTGCCCCATCAATTGCCGCTAGTGTGCCCAATCAATTGCCACCACTGTGCCCAATCAATTGCCACCACTGTGCCCATCAATTGCCGCCAGTGTGCCCCATCAATTGCCGTCAGTGTGCCCCATCAATTGCCACCACTGTGCCTAATCAATTGCCACCACTGTGCCTAATCAATTGCCACCACTGTGCCTAATCAATTGCCACCACTGTGACCATCAATTGCCGTCAGTGTGCCCCCATCAATTGCCACCACTGTGCCTAATCAATTGCCGCCCGTGTGCCCCATCAAATACTGATAGTGTTCCCCCCGCCCGGCACTTACCTGTCTCGGCGATGTCCTCCACGCTCCAAGTCCCCCATGTCTTCTCCCGTCCTCTCTGCTATGATTGGACGCCTGATAGGCATCCAATCACGCAGCCTGTCGCTTCAGCCAATCAGGTAACAGGGTAATCAGACCCGAGCACCTGATTGGCTGAGAGGCGGGGTCAGTGTAAGGGAATCAATTTATTTGCTTCTCTAACACAACTCTGTGTAAACAGCAAACACACAGCATTGCGCCCGCTGTTCACCAATTTTTAAAGCCTATTAGAGCCCACAGCTCTAATCAGGCGCTTTAAAAAAAACACCTCCGCCACTGTAATTCAGATGCCCGGCGCCCGACAAGGGGCCGGACATATGAATAGGGGGCGTCGGCGGCGACAATAGATAGATTCATGCAATGCACAAATCAATGTATTGGTGATTGATGGGTGTGGGAGAGAGGGGGCGGGGCTCCTGCGCCCTCTATTGACGCACCGCCACTGGGGTGACCACGTGTCCCGGATTGCCCCATTTTGCAGGTGTGTCCCGGGCACCTTTATTCCAGGACAATACAGTGTCCCGGAATGAAACTGACACAGCCACCCCCCCCCCCCCCGAAGCCAAACGAATGCCCCCAAAAAAGGCCACCACATCACCGCTTTACTCACTGACAGTACTTGCCCTGGCCGGGAATGTCTGGAGGAGCACAATCCCCGCCCCCTGCTTGTGATTGGAGAAATCATAAATCCCGCCTCTTGTGTCCAATCTCTGTGCTGTGATTCGTTACAGCACAAGCTGATTTTTGGGAAAGGGGGGTGTCCCTGAATGGTAGTTTGGAAATGTGGTCACCCTAACCGCCACTGATGCTTGGGGCGGTTTAACCACTTCCCGACGGCTGTACGAATATGTGCGGCCGCGGGGTGGTTCTAAATCTCTGACAGGACGCATATATGCGTCCTCCGCTCTTCCAGGCCACTAGA
Source organism: Rana temporaria (assembly GCF_905171775.1). Classification (NCBI taxonomy): domain Eukaryota; kingdom Metazoa; phylum Chordata; class Amphibia; order Anura; family Ranidae; genus Rana; species Rana temporaria. The sequence continues at coordinate 153,567,123 of NC_053499.1, read as the reverse complement.
GGGCGCGCGAGCGCCGCCGCATTCCTGAGATACCGATGCGCGTGCCTGGCGGCCGCGATGTCCGCCAGGCACCCGCGATCGGCGGTTACAGGGACAAGGACGTGGATCTCTGTGTGTAATGATGGGGTGTAAACACAGAGATCCACGTCCTGTCAGGGAGAGGAGACCGATCCGTGTCTCTTGTACATAGGGACACAGCATCGGTCACCTCCCCCAGTCACCCCCCCTCCCCCCACAGTTAAAACACACCCAGGGAATACATTTAACCCCTTCCATGCCCCCTAGTGTTAACCCCTTCACTGCCAGTCACATTTATACAGTAATCAGTGCATTTTTATAGCACTGATCGCAGTATAAATGTGAATGGCGCCAAAAATGTGTCAAAAGTGTCCGATGTGTCCGCCATAACGTTGCAGTCCCAATAAAAAATCGCAGATCGCCGGCATTAATAGTAAAAAAAAATAATAATAAAAATTAATAATTCTGTCCCCTATTTTGTAAGCGCTATAACTTTTGCGCAAACCAGTCGCTTATTGCGATTTTTTTTTTTTTTACCAAAAATATGTAGAAGAATACGTATCGGCCTAAACTGAGAAAAAAAATGTTAAAAAAAAAAAAAAAATGGGCTATTTGTTATAGTAACAAGTAAATAATATTGAATTTTTTTCAAAATTGTCGCTCTTTTTTTGTTTATAGCGCAAAAAATAAAAACCGCAGAGATGATCAAATACCACCAAAAGAAAGCTCTATTTGTGGGGGAAAAATGACGCCAATTTTGTTTGGGAGCCACGTCGCACGACCGCGCAATTGTCAGTTAAAGCGACGCAGTGCCAGAAGCTGAGATTTTACCTGGTCAGGAAGGGGTATACGTGCCCAGCAAGGAAGTGGTTAACTAATCTTCAGGCCTAAGAATGTGTATTTTAGCATCACGCGGGTTCCAAGCCACCCACAAGTCAAATCTAAACCCTCAGGGGGTGCAGAGTGAGTGACGGCATGAAAACCTGGATCCTGCAGGAATGTGGATCTTTATTTCCCCAGCTAGTTGGAAGAAAGGGATTGAAAAACATGTCAGGAGGAGCTCCTTGTGTTGTTGTGCAACGCGGACCGGAGGAGTTTATGATGCAATTTTCTGATTCCTCCAGATAAGGGCGGCCAGGAATGGCGGTCACATGTCTGCTCTGCAGGACTCAGCAGATTATATAAGAGACCAATAGGATACGAGAACATCTCCGGCTGTGCTGCGTCTCTGTGGAGCGATCACGTGCACATTGCAGACGCAGAACGATCGCCGATATATCGCCTTTTCCAACACACCAGACACACAGCCGGTTCCAACACCCAGACATCTATCTACCTTCCCACGCACAATCACCTTTCTAACCACTTCAACCCCCGGAAGATTTGGCTGCTCAATGACCGGGCCATTTTTTAGCGATTCGGCACTGCGTCACTTTAACTGACAATTGCGCGGTCGTGCGACGTTGTACCCAAACAAGATTTGCATCCTTTTTTTCCCCCACAAATAGAGCTTTCTTTTGGTGGTATTTGATCACCTCTGCGATTTTTATTTTTTGCGCTATAAACTAAAGAAGAGCGACAATTAAAAAAAAAAAAACACAATGGCCCGGATTCAGAAAGAAGTTACGACGGTGAATCTCCAGATACGCCGTCGTAACTCCGAATGCGGGCCGTCGCAACTCGGCGTCTGATTCATAGGATCAGATACGCCTCACAGTTGCCTAGATACGAGCGGCGTAAGTCTCTTACGCCGTCGTATCTTAGTTGCATATTTACGCTGGCCGCTAGGTTGCGCTTCCTTAGATTTACGCATCGAATATGGTAATGAGCTAGATACGCCGATTCAGAAACGTACGTGCGCCCGGCGTATTTTTTACCCCTGCTCTTAGGCATGGACGTCGGGCCAGCGTCGAATTTTGGGTCATTTGCGTAAGTCGTACGCGAATAGGGCTGTGCGTAAGTTACGTTCACGTCTAAAGCAATGACTATTAGCGGCCTAATTTGGAGCATGCGCACTGGGATACTTTTTACGAACGGCACATGCGCCATTCGTTAGTAACGTCAATTACGTGGGATCACGACTGTTTAGCATACAACACGCCCCCTACCAGCCTATTTTGAATTAGGCGGGCTTACGCCACCGTAACTTTGGGCTCAAGTTCTTTCTGAATACGGAACTTGCCTCTCAAAGTTACGGCGGCGTAGCGTATATAAGATACGCTACGCCCGCCTAAACTTACGGCAATCTTTCTGAATCCGGCCCTTTTTTCTATAATAAATATCCCAATTTAAAAAAAAAAATGTTTAGGCCGATACGTATTCTTCTACATATTTTTGGTTAAAAAAAATCGCAATAAGCGTTTATTGATTGGTTTATAGCGCCTACAAAATAAGGGATCATTTATGGCATTTTTATTATCTTATTTTTTTTTACTAGTAATGGCGGCGATCTGCGATTTTTATCGGGACTGCGATATTGCGGCGGACAAACTGGACACTTTTGAGGCATTTTTAGGAACATTGACATTTATACAGCGATCAGTGCTAAAAAAATGCACTGATTACTGTATAAATGTCACTGGCAGGGAAGGGGTTAACACTAGGGGCATAGGCGTGCGCACAGGGTGCGCAAATCGCAAATCGCGTCAAAAACACAGGAAAACACAGGAAAAACGCGGTACTTGCGTTTTGGATGCGGGTCCATTGAATTCTATTACATGCAAAACGCTGCTTTTTGCGGGAAAAAAGTCCCCGACCCTTTCCAAAAACGCAGAGGCACAAAAAAGCATTGATGTGAACATGTTCCATAGGAAAAAATTTCCCTGCTTTTCTGCAAAACGCAAAATGCACCAAAAAAACGCATTAGTGTGAATCGAGCCGTATCGGCTGTTGCCGCTGGGATGTTTATGGAGTGGGGAAGGGGCCAGTAAATATGTAATTTACCGGCCCCTTCCCTTTCTGAATAAACACCATGAGCGATCGGTAGTGTGTGTTTGGGCTTTGGGGTGCACACTCTAATGCAATAGGCTGCGCACACCTATGACTAGGGGGTGATCAAGGGGTTAAATGTGTTCCCTAGTGTGTGTTCTAACTGTAAGGGGGGGGGGTGGGACTGACTAGGAGGAGAGAGATTGTTGTTCATTCTTAGTATGAACACACGATCTGTCTCCTCTCCCCTGAGAGAACTGGGATCTGTGCGTTTGCACACACAGATTCCGGTTCTCGCTCTGTCACGAGCAATCGTGGGTGCCCAGCGGTCATCGCGCCCCTCGCCAGGGCACTCGCATCACTTCGGCGTGGCGGCGCGGTGGCCATCTAGTGGTCAAAAGGCGAACCGACGTACAGTTACGTCGGATCGCCCCGAGGAGCCAACCTGCCGCAGAAGGGAAGGGGTTAACCACTTCCGGACCGCGGCATGTACATTTACGTCGGCAGAATGGCACGGACAGGCACATTGGCGTACCTGTACGTCCCTGCCTAGACGTGGGTCGGGGATCCGATCGGGACGCCCCCCGGTACATGCGACGGTTCCCGTGGCTTCAGGAGCGATCTGGGACGAGGGCGCGGCTATTCATTTCTAGCCGCCCCCTCGCGATCGCTCCCCGGAGCTGAAGAACGGGGAGAGCCGTATGTAAACACGGCTTCCCCGTGCTTCACTGTGGCGGCTGCATCGATCGTGTGATCCCTTTTATAGGGAGACTCGATCGATGATGTCACACCTACAGCCACACCCCCCTACAGTTGTAAACACACACTAGGTGAACCCTAACTCCTACAGCGCCCCCTGTGGTTAACTCCCAAATTGCAACTGTCATTTTCACAATAAACAATGCAATTTAAATGCATTTTTTGCTGTGAAAATGACAATGGTCCCAAAAATGTGTCAAAATTGTCCGAAGTGTCCGCCATAATGTCGCAGTCACGAAAAAAAATCGCTGATCGCCGCCATTAGTAGTAAAAAAAAAAATAATAATAATAAAACTATCCCCTATTTTGTAAACGCTATAAATTTTGCGCAAACCAATCGATAAACGCTTATTGCGATTTTTTTTACCTAAAATAGGTAGAAGAATACGTATCGGCCTAAACTGAGGAAAAAAAAAATGTTATATATGTTTTTGGGGGATATTTATTATAGCAAAAACTAAAAAATATTGCATTTTTTTCAAAATTGTCGCTCTATTTTTGTTTATAGCGCAAAAAATAAAAACCGCCGAGGTGATCAAATACCACCAAAAGAAAGCTCTATTTGTGGGGAAAAAAGGACGTCAATTTTGTTTGGGAGCCACGTCGCACGACCGCAACATTGTCTGTTAAAGTGCCGAATTGTAAAAACCCCTTGGGTCATTTAGCAGCATATTGGTCTGGTCCTTAAGTGGTTAATATTGTAGATTTCAAAAGTACACAGTAGTATTGGACACATGGGGGGGGGGGGGGGGGATTTACCAAAACTGGAGAGTGCAAAATCTGGTGCAGCACTGCATGGGAGCCAATCGGCTTCCACTTTATTTTTTGCCAAAGCTTAATTAAACAAGCTGAAGTTAGAAGCTGATTGGCTCCCATGCACAGCTGCATCAGATTTTGCACTCTCCAGCTTTAGTAAATCCACCCCCAAGTGTCAGTGTAACACCCCCAGACATTTATTACCCCGGACAATGTTTTTTTTTTTTTTTTTTTAGCAGGACAGCGCCATCTTTCTTCAGGTATCAAGAATCACCATCTGCTTCCTGGTCTGACATGTTAGCTCACAAGTCACACAATCATGTGAGCGCTTCATGGTTTGTGCGTCACGTCTCATTGATATGTTATTGATTTTTTTTTTATCTGATGAAGCTTTCAGAATTATTTTTTTTTTGCTTGTGTGTAAAAACCGGCTAAAAAGAAAGAATTCAGAGAGTAGTGGTTAGCGACTCTTACGCTGAATGGTCTAAGAGGTTATCAGAGATATAAGAGATGGTCAGAGACTGCAAACATCATACAGGAGATGGTCAGAGACTGCAGACATAGTACAGGAGATGGTCAGAGACTGCAGACATCATACAGGAGATGGTCAGAGACTGCAGACATGATACAGGAGATGGTCAGAGACTGCAGACATGATACAGGAGATGGTCAGAGACTGCAAACATCATACAGGAGATGGTCAGAGACTGCAGACATCATACAGGAGATGGTCAGAGACTGCAGACATGATACAGGAGATGGTCAGAGACTGCAAACATCATACAGGAGATGGTCAGAGACTGCAAACATCATACAGGAGATGGTCAGAGACTGCAGACATCATACAGGAGATGGTCAGAGACTGCAGACATGATACAGGAGATGGTCAGAGACTGCAGACATGATACAGGAGATGGTCAGAGATTGCAGACATGATACAGGAGATGGTCAGAGACTGCAGACACGATACAGGAGATGGTTAGAGACTGCAAACATGATACAGGAGATGGTCAGAGACTGCAGACATGATACAGGAGATGGTCAGAGACTGCAGACATGATACAGGAGATGGTCAGAGACTGCAGACACGATACAGGAGATGGTTAGAGACTGCAGACATGATACAGGAGATGGTCAGAGACTGCAGACATGATACAGGAGATGGTTGGAGACTGCAGACATGATACAGGAGATGATCAGAGACTGCAGACATGATACAGGAGATGGTCAGAGACTGCAAACATGATACAGGAGATGGTCAGAGACTGCAGACATGATACAGGAGATGGTCAGAGACTGCAAACATCATACAGGAGATGGTCAGAGACTGCAAACATCATACAGGAGATGGTCAGAGACTGCAGACATCATACAGGAGATGGTCAGAGACTGCAGACATGATACAGGAGATGGTCAGAGACTGCAGACATGATACAGGAGATGGTCAGAGACTGCAAACATGATACAGGAGATGGTCAGAGACTGCAAACATGATACAGGAGATGGTCAGAGACTGCAAACATCATACAGGAGATGGTCAGAGACTGCAAACATCATACAGGAGATGGTCAGAGACTGCAGACATCATACAGGAGATGGTCAGAGACTGCAGACATGATACAGGAGATGGTCAGAGACTGCAGACATGATACAGGAGATGGTCAGAGATTGCAGACATGATACAGGAGATGGTCAGAGACTGCAGACACGATACAGGAGATGGTTAGAGACTGCAGACATGATACAGGAGATGGTCAGAGACTGCAGACATGATACAGGAGATGGTCAGAGACTGCAGACATGATACAGGAGATGGTCAGAGACTGCAGACACGATACAGGAGATGGTTAGAGACTGCAGACATGATACAGGAGATGGTCAGAGACTGCAGACATGATACAGGAGATGGTTGGAGACTGCAGACATGATACAGGAGATGATCAGAGACTGCAGACATGATACAGGAGATGGTCAGAGACTGCAGACATGATACAGGAGATGGTCAGAGACTGCAAACATGATACAGGAGATGGTCAGAGACTGCAGACATGATACAGGAGATGGTTAGAGACTGCAGACATGATACAGGAGATGGTCAGAGACTGCAGACATGATATAGGAGATGGTCAGAGACTGCAGACATGATACAAGAGATAATCGGAGACTGCAGACATGATACAGGAGATAATCGGAGACTGCAGATATGATACAAGAGATAATCAGAGACTTCAGATATGATACAAGAGATAATCGGAGACTGCAGATATGATACAAGAGATAATCGGAGACTGCAGATATGATACAAGAGATAATCAGAGACTGCAGATATGATACAAGAGATAATCGGAGACTTCAGATATGATACAAGAGATAATCGGAGACTTCAGATATGATACAAGAGATAATCAGAGACTTCAGATATGATACAAGAGATAATCGGAGACTGCAGATATGATACAAGAGATAATCAGAGACTGCAGATATGATACAAGAGATAATCGGAGACTGCAGATATGATACAAGCATAGGCGTGCGCACAGGGTGTACCAGGTGTGCCCAGGCACACCCTAATCACCCTGTGCAGCACAGATTCCCCCTACCGCCCTGGCTCCCCCTCCTTCCCTCTGCAGCACCCCTGGCTTCCCTCCTCTCCTGCCAGTTGTTGCTGTAGATATGTTTAAGGATGAGTGAGGGAAGAATCCACTAAATATGTATTTATCAGCCCCTTCCCTTTCTGAATGAACATGGTGAGTGATCAGTAATGTGTGTTTGAGCTTTGGGGTGCACACCCAAATGCAATAGGCTGCACACACCTATGTCTCCCGCATTGCGTCCAGGGGTGCTGCAAAAGATCATTCATGCTGCATTTGCGCTCCAGTGCCATTTTTTTCTTGCCTATAGGCCTAAAAAATATTTAACAAAATGCAGACCCGATACACATTTCATTTCTCAGAACCTTCCTGAGTGATGCCCCTTGATTATTTTCTTCCAGTGAATTGCTGATTCAGCGTTTTTTTCCTCGAATTTTACCTTTCGTTGCTTGTCATGTTTTTTTTCTATGACACTCGGTGTCTTCTGAGAATTTCCTGCACACGGTACTGTCATTGGAGATTATTGCATCACATGCATGTTTGAGAAACACCTTCCTCTGATCGGCACGTAAGCCGCCACCCATTTCCTCGCATAGCTGCTCACAGCGAGCCTTACCGAGGAAAAAGTGAAAGGAAGTCCGAAGGGGATTTTATTTTGTATGAACTGGGCAGGCTGGGCAGGCTGTCACTTTTCTCTTTGACAATTTAATTCCTCGGTAACGCTCAGCATTTTTTTTTTTTTTCTGAAATCTCTCTTCTTGTAAATCACACAAGGAACTGAAGAAGTGTAAAGGCTTTGGATCAATTTTATTGAAAATAAATTATGATTTTATGATGTTGTATATACTTTTATTTTGTACATCTTTATTTTACAAATAAACATTTAATAAAGGACAAAGGATTCCCAGAGCACTATGGCTTATCTAAGAAGACTGTAAAAAGCTTGATGTTCTTCACCTCTGGGTTCAAGCTCCAATGGACCTCTCTTTTTGATAATGTCAAGTGGCTGGCTGTTCACAGTGCCAGCCAGGACAAGGGATTTTCAGAGCACTAGGGGTTAGCTCCCTAGGACCCAGCCTGTATACTTTTGGCACTTTTTGCCCTCAGGGGTCCTGCAGACACTAATCTCCTACTCTAGCTGCCTCCAGGCAATCCCTGAAAACTCATCTCTTCAGGGAAGCCTATCGCGTCTCCAACCACAGGTGTGCACAGCCTATTGAATTAGGGCTTGCACCTAGGGTTGCCAACTCATCCCTTTAAAACAGAACACATATTAATTACACAGGTTCTGTGGCTGATTAAGGAGTTAATTAAACTCACTTGGTGCCTTATTTGCATTAAATTAGCCTCAGAACCTGTGTAATTCAGATGTGTTCTGTTTTAAAGGGATGAGGTGGCAACTCTACTTGCACCTCAAAGCTCAAACACATGTGTGTGTGTGTATATATATATGTATATATATATACACACACACACATATATACTTGCAGTGGATGGTGTCACTAGTTTTTATTTGTATTTTATTTTTTACAATTTTTTTAGGAGCCCCATTAGGGGGCTTTGGTGAAATATCAGGGGGAAACTGTGTCACACAGGGTGATTAGGGTGTGCCCAGACACACCCTGTGCGCACGCCTATGGCGGGAGATTTACTAAAACTGGAGAGTGCAAAATCTAGTGCAGCGCCGCACAGTAACCAATCAGCTTCCGGGTTTTATTGAAAAAGGGGAGGTCCAGCAGTGGCGGCTGGTGCTCCAAATTTTTGGGTGGGACACCAACGAACTCAAGAAAAAAAAATATCAATTGCAGCCACTGTGCCCAAACGCAGCTACTGTGCCCATCAATTTCTGCCACTGTGCCCATCGGTTGCCGCTACTGTGCCCCATCAAATGCTGCTAGTGTGCCCATAAATTGCTGCCACTGTGCCCCATCAATTTCTGCCAGTGTGCCCCATCAAATGCTGCCACTGTACCCATCAATTGCTGCCAGTGTGACCATCAATTGCCGCTACAGTGCCCATCAAGCACAGCCACTGTGCCCTTCAAAGGCAGCTACTGTGCCCATCAAGTGAAGCCACTGTGCCCATCAGCCCATCAAGTGCAGCCACTGTGCCCATCAAACACAGCTACTGTGCCCATTAAACGCAGCCACCGCACCCATCAATTGCCGCCACTGTGCCCATGAAATGCAGCCACTGTGCCCATCAAGCGCAGCCACTGTGCCCATCAAACGCAGCTACTGTGCCCATCAAGTGCAGCCACTGTGCCCATCAAGTGCAGCCACTGTGCCCATCAAACGCAGCCACTGTGCCCATCAAACGCAGCTACTGTGCCCATCAAGTGCAGCCACTGTGCCCATCAAGAGCAGCCACTGTGCCCATCAAACGCAGCTACTGTGCCCATCAAACGCAGCCACTGTACCCATCAATTGCTGCCACTGTACCCATCAATCGCTGCCAGTGTGACCATCAATTGCCGCTACAGTGCCCATCAAGCGCAGCCACTGTGCCCATCAAACGCAGCCACTGTGCCCATTAAACGCAGCTACTGTGCCCATCAAGTGCAGCCACTGTGCCCATGAAACGCAGCTACTGTGCCCATAAAACGCAGCCACCGCACCCATCAATTGCCGCCACTGTGCCCATGAAATGCAGCCACTGTGCCCATCAAGCACAGCCACTGTACCCATCAATTGCTGCCACTGTGCCCCATAATTTTCTGACAGTGTGCCCATCAATTGCCTCTACTGGAGGTGGCTCAACGCGATTGGCACTGCGCTGAAAAGCCATTCACCTCTGCAGCTAGGGGTTCGGATCCCGGTCTTGGCTGCATGTGAATTGAGTTTGGTGGTCTCAGCCCGGCTCCCGGTGGGTGTGCTATGCGAGGTAAGCCTGCGCTTAGTACGCCCACCCCCCTCCCACAAAAACCACAACACTTACACGCACTCGAAATTGGGTTAACATGCACGCACTTTGACCACGCGGTCTCTAAAAAGAGAGGCGAAGGACTAACGGGGCTGGTTGAGCGGGCTAGATCCTCTCACTCCCTTATAGGGAGTCCCTCTGCCCCGTTGGGCTTCAAAGCGGAGCAGGTAGGGCGGGCTGTGTGGGAGGACCCCCGCCATTGCCACCCGGGGCATGGAGAAAGGTGGCAGATTGCCTCTGGGGGAGGCCTGCCTACTCCCAACTCCTGCAGTCCGGCTCCTCTCTCGAGTACACGCACAAAATACACTTAAAAAAAAAAAATTGCCTCTACTGTGCCCCATCAAAAGCAGGTCACGGCAGCGTCCTCCACCTCCACGCTCCTCCAGGTGACAGGTAACAGACCCGAGCACCCGATTGGCTGAGAGGCGGGTCAGTGTTAGGAAAGCGATCTATTCGTGAAGCTTTGCGGCTTCACAGCCTGTTTCCTACTGCGCATACACGAAGTGCGCTGTGCTTTGTGAATGGTCCGGCGCCAAGGGAAGGGGGCCGGACTTCTGGCTGAGGTTGCTGCGGTGGCCTCAGCTGGAAGAGGGAGCGGGTACCTATCAAGACAAGGTAGGTGGGTGGAGCTCCGCTTTAACTCATCTCGAAGTGTGTTTTTAATTTTTTTCGTCGCATTTCATTGTCCAAGGATTATGAAAAAAAAAACATTGGGGTAGATTCAGTGAGCAATTACGCCAGCGTATCCATAGATACGCCGCATAATTGCTAAGTAGCGCCGGCGTATCTACTTTCTGTATTCAGAAAGCTAGATACGCCGACTTTAGCCTAAGATACGACTGGCATAAGGCTCTTATGCCGTCGTATCTTAGGGTGCATTCTGACGCTGGCCGCTAGGTGGCGCTCCCATAGATGTCAGCGTAGAGTATGCAAATTACATACTTACGCCGAATCACGAACGTACGTGCGCCCGGTGGTAGTTTTTTACGTCGTTTGCGTACGTCGTTTTCGTCGTAAGGCTGCTCCTGCTATTAGGAGGCGCAGCCAATGTTAAGTATGGACGTCGTTCCCGCGTCGCGATTTTACATTTTTACATCGTTTGCGTAAGTCGTCCGTGAATGGCGCTGGACGCCATTTACGTTCACGCCGATACCAATGACGTCCTTGCGACGTCAATTACCGCAATGCACGTCGGGAAATTTTAGGGACGGCGCATGCGCAGTACGTTCGGCGCGGGAACGCGCCTAATTTAAATGATCCACGCCCTCTACGGGATCATTTGAATTACGCGCGCTTACGCCGGCACCTTTTACGCTAAGCCGCCGCAACTTTATAGGCAAGTGCTTTGTGAATCAAGCACTTGCCCATAAAACTTGTGGCTGCGTAACATAAATGTCATACGTTACGCCGCCGCAGTTTTGCGCGCCCCTACCTGAATCTACCCCCTTGTTGCAAAACAAGATCATAAAAAGAAAGCCTTTGGTCCCGCCCGCCCAACGTCGATCGTTTTTATTTTATTTCAGGCTTTCCTAGCCTAGAGGCGAGATGTGGGGGCTTATAGACCCCGGATCTCACTGTAAAGAGGACCTGTCACACCATATTCCTATTACAAGGGATGTTTACATTCATTATAATAGGAATAAAAGTGATCAAAATAGAAAAGTAAAATAAAAGAAATGTAAAGCGCTCCTTCTCCCGCTCCTGCGTGCTCGCTTGCAGAAGTGAACGCATACCTAGGTCGCGCCCACACATGTCAACGGCGTTTAAACCACACACGTGAGGTATCGCCCTGAACGTTAGAGCGAGAGCAATAATTCTAGCACTAGACCTCCTCTGTAACTCTAAACATGTAACCTGTAAAAAAAAAAAAATGAAAGCGTCGCCTATGGCGATTTTGAAGTACCAAAGTTTGGCGCCATTCCACAAGTGTGCGCAATTTTAAAGAGTGACATGCTAGGTATCCATTTACTCTGCGTAACTTCATCTTACACACTATGTAAAAAAATTGGGCTGACTTTAGTGGCCCGGATTCAGAGAGCAATTGCGCCTGCGTAACCATAGTTACGCAGTGCAATTGCTTACTTGCGCCGGCGTAACGAATGCTCCTGATTCAGGAACCTCGTTACGCCGACAGCAGCCTAAGATATGCGTGGCATAAGGCTCTTATGCCCGCATATCTTAGGCTGCATTCTTGCGATGGCCGCTAGGTGGCGTTCCCGTTGTGCAAATTGCATACTAACGCCGATTCACAACGTTACGCGAGCCCTGCGTACGCAGTTTATGTTGTTTGCGTACGGCGGTTTTCGCGTTACGTATTCCCGTCGTTCCCGCGTCGTGAAATTTGAACTTTACGTAGTTTGCGTAAGTGATTCCTGAATGGCGCTGGACGCCATTCACGTTCACTTTGAAGCAAATGACGTCCTTGCGACGTCATTTGCCGCAATGCACGTCGGGAAAGTTTCCCGACGGAGCATGCGCTCTACGATCAGCGCGGGAACGCGCTTAATTTAAATGATTAAATTAAGGGTCCTCGCTAAAAAAAAAAACATATATAATGTTTGGGGTCATTTTCTATAAAAATTTTACATGTAGGAAAGAAGTGTCAGAATTGGCGCGGGAGTCAAGCAGTTAAAAAAACAATATACAGTATGTATGACTTTGTTAAGTAACGACAAGGTTGTGGCTGAATAAACAGGCCCATAGCAGAAATTTGAAGTGGTTTAATGAATCACAAAAAAAAAAAAAAAACACAAAAATGATTACAATAAAAAAAAAGTCATTCATTGAGGAATTCAGGCAGCTGTGTTGTGGTTCAAGGAAGGGGACTTGCAGCAACGCTGCCCTCCAGTGGTCGCAAACGCCTATGACAGCTACTTCTCATGCTGGAGAAGTGTGCGATCAGAAAATGCATTTGGTGCAGGGTAAGGTTCGAAAATTGGTTGCAACAGTGGCAGCTGGTGCCTCAAATTTTTTTGGGGGGGCGCAAACACACACACATATATATATATATATATAAAAAAAAAAAAAAAAAATTGCAGCCTCACTGTGCCATCAAATGCAGCCACTGTGTTCATCAATTGCCGCCACTGTGCCCATTAAATGCTGCCACTTTGCCCATCAAATGCAGCCACTGTGCCCATTAAATGCAGCCACTGTACCCATAAATTGCCTCCACTGTGCCATCAAACGCAGCTACTGTACCCATCAATTGCCGCTATTGTGCCCATCAATTGCTGCCAGTTTGCCCATCAATCGCTGCCAGTGTGCCCATCAATTCCCGCTACTGTGCCCATAAATTGCTGCCAGTGTGCCCATCATTTCCCTCTACTGTGCCCATCAATCGCTGCCAGTGTGCCCATCATTTCCCTCTACTGTGCCCATCAATTGCTGCCAGTGTGCCCATCATTTCCCGCTACTGTGCCTATTAATTGCTGCCAGTGTGCTCATCATTTCCCTCTACTGTGCCCATCAATTTCTGCCAGTGTGCCCATCATTTCCCTCTACTGTGCCCATCAATTGCTGCCAGTGTGCTCATCATTTCCCTCTACTGTGCCCATCAATTGCTGCCAGTGTGCTCATCAATTGCCGCTACTGTGCCCATAAATTGCTGCCAGTGTGCCCATCATTTCCCTCTACTGTGCCCATAAATTTCTGCCAGTGTGCCCATCATTTCCCGCTACTGTGTCTATTAATTGCTGCCAGTGTGCTCATCATTTCCCTCTACTGTGCCCATCAATTTCTGCCAGTGTGCCCATCATTTCCCTCTACTGTGCCCATCAATTGCTGCCAGTGTGCTCATCATTTCCCTCTACTGTGCCCATCAAAGATTTATTTTTATTAATAAAGCCAATTATGTAATCAGAAACACATGACAGGTCCTCTTCAATTGGTAATAAAGAAAGTTAAGACTATAGATTGGCGTGTAAGAAGTTTGCAGAGTATTTCCAGTGAATGGTTGGGGGAGGAGTCTGTCACCCTGGATGTTGTAATTCAGTGACAGTCACACAGCCGACTCCTTTCCTCACATCCTCACCGCAGAGTCACAGCAATGTCTTCCCTGAGTAATGTGATGACAACGCGGCCGCCTGCTGTACGCGTCTTCTCCCTTCTCCCAGCGGGACAACTTTCTTCCATTAAAAGGGAAAATATATTGGCTCCTGGCCAAATTTATGACGTTAAAGTGGTTGTTAGCCTCACACATGAAATATGAGCAAAGCACATCCCTCTATAGGGCCAGATTCTCAGAGACTTACGTCGGCGTATCAGTAGATACGCCGTCGTAAGTCCGAATCTGCGCCGTCGTAAATGTAAGCGTATTCTGGAAACCAGATACGCTCAAATTGGGCTAAGATACGAGCGGCGTAAGTCTCTTACGCCGTCGTATCTTAGGGTGCATATTTACGCTGGCCGCTAGGTGGCGCTTCCGTAGAGTTCGGCGTAGAATATGCAAATGACTAGATACGCCGATTCACGAAACGTACATGCGCCCGTCGCAATTAGTTACGCCGTTTACGTTACAGATACGCCGGCGTAAAGATAAAGCTGGTCTCTAGGTGGCGCATCCCATGCAAAGTATGGAAGTCGGAACAGGCCTTTTTTTTTTTTTTACGTTGTTTGCGTAAGTCGTACGCGAATAGGGCTGTGCGTAAATTACGTTCACGTCACAGGCATTGAGCCGACGTATCTTTTGGCGTAAATACGACGTGATACTGCGCATGCGCCGTTCGTTCGGCCATGCATCTACATGGGGTCAAGCCTCATTTAAATACAACACGCCCCCTACAGCCTACTTTGAATTAGGCGCGCTTACGCCGGCCCATTTACGCTGCCGTAACTTAGGAGGCAAGTGCTTTGTGAACACAGCACTTGCCTCTCTAAGTTGCGGCGGCGTAGCGTAAATACGGTACGCTACGCCCGCGCAACGCATTTTAGCTTGCACGTGATTAGGTGATAAAATCAGCAGAGCTTCCCCTCATTTTAGAGCTGCGCGATTAATCGTCAAGAATCGGTATCGCGATCTTTTTCCCATTACGATCTTTGGTATGCAAAGAATTTCCTCTCTGCTCTCAAAGTCAAAGTCTGGGCAGTCTGGAATGTTAAAGGAACACTAAAGACACTGGGCCGGATTCAGATAGAATGGTCTATCTATCCGCCCGGCGTAACGTATCTCAGATACGTTACGCCGCCGTAAATTAGGGCGCAAGTTCTGTATTCAGAAACAACTTGCTCCATTAGTTACGGCGGCGTAATGTATGTGTGTCGGCGTAAGCCCGCCTAATTCAAATGTGGATGATGTGGGCGTGTTTTATGTATATTAACTGTGACCCCGCGTATTTGACGTTTTTTACGAACGGCGCATGCTCGAAAATCCGCCGCAAATCGTCATTGCTTTCGATGTGAACATAAATTACGTCCAGCCCTATTCGCGAACGACTTACGCAAACGACGTCAAATTTTCAAAACTCGACGCGGGAACATGCTTAACATAGAATACGCCTCATATAGCAGGGGTAACTATACGCCGAAAAAAGCCTAACGTAAACGACGTAAAAAAATGCGCCGGCCGGACGTACGTTTCTGAATTGGCGTATCTAGCTCATTTGCATATTCCTTGCGTAAATATACGGAAGCGCCACCTAGCGGCCAGCGTAAATATGCAGCAAGAGCAAAGTGCACCTGAAATTGCACGGAAAGTGCACTTGGAAGTGCAGTCGCCGTAGATCCGAGGGGGACATGCAAGGAATATAAAAAAAAACAGCATTTTAGCTTGCACATGATTGGATGATAAAATCAGCAGAGCTTCCCCTCATTTCAGATCTAAACCTGCGATTTACAGTGACTGCACTTTCAAGTGCACTTGTAGTAGATTTGCCTTTGGTAAATAACCCCCCATGATGTGTATCAGGCATGGTGTGGCGTCTACTGACCGTACAATCAGACGTGTCTCGTGCCCGCCCGCCCCTTTCATCCCGTGACCGCAGTCTTATCAGGAAAATAAAATGTGAAATCCCTTCATTACAAAGGAGATTTATTTGTTGTTTCAAGAAAATTAACAAAGAAAACCACAAACTTCCTGAATTGTAGGGAGGAAAACCTAAGGCCGGCTCTCTCATGCCATACAAGGTCCTGTCCTTACAAAGTAGCGTGATCGGTCATAGATCGCTGCGCTGTGGGGTTTTCCTAGAAGTGAAGACAGAGGATGGAAATTACACAGAGATTATTTTTCCCGCGGACTTCATAGTCTTAAAATAAAACTTTTTTTTTTAAAGAAATGTATGTGAAAGAGACCAACGTGATGCAACGACTGCTAGTTTAGGACTGCAGTGAAATGTGATGGAGTTTGGGTAAATTTTCACACGCATGGTCATTAACCACTTAGCCGCCGCCCCTCGTACATTTACTGCGGCAGGGGGGGGCGCTCTGTGCCAGATCACTTACCTAGTACGTGATCTGACACTTCCCGGTTTGGGGGGCGCTCACGATTCGAATCAAGTTTTTTTTTTCTGATGGACACCGCGCCGGTCCTAAGGAGCTGCGGGCAGGAGGTTTTAGACGAGGCCACAGCTTCGGCCTAGTCCGCCGCGATCCTGGGAAAAGGCCGCGGACTAGGCCAAAGCCGCGGCCTCGCCTAAAAAATCTCACCCGTAGCAATTCTCGGAAAAGGCCGTGACTTCAGCCTAGACCGCAGCGATCCTGGGAAAAGGCCGCGGACTAGGCCGAAGCCGCGAGCTCGCCTAAAAAATCCTGCCCGCAGCTCACTGCGATCCTGGGAAAAGGCCGCGGACTAGGCCAAAGCCGCAGCCTCGCCTAAAAAAAATCCTGCCCGCAGCTTGCCACAATCCTGGGAAAAGGCGGCAGCTTCGGCCTAGTCCGCCGCAGAACTGGGAAAAGGCAGCGGCTTCGGCCTAGTCCGCCGCAATCCTGGGAAAAGGCCGCAGACTGGGCCAAAGCCGCACCCTCGCCTAAAAGAATCCTGCCCGCAGCTTGCCACGATCCTGGAAAAAGGCAGCCGCGATCCTGGGAAAAGGACGCGGATTCAGCCTAGTGCGCCCGCGATCCTGGGAAAAGGCTGCGGACTAGGCTGAAGCCGCAGCCTCGCCAAAAAAATCCTGCCCGCAGTGAACCTGGGAAAAGGCCGTGGCTTCGGCTTAGTCTGCGGCCTTTTCCAGGATCCCGGCGAGCTGCGGGCAGGATTTTTTAGGCGAGGCCGCCGCTTCGGCCTAGTCCGCCGAGCGCCGGTCCTATGAAAAAAAAAGAAAAACTATTTGGTCAAAATCTGAATTGATTTGACCTCCCAACTCAAAATTCAAATAGATTTTTTCCCCAGCCCTAATCTCCCCCTCAGTTGGTAAGCACATTTAACCCTTTGATCACCCCTTCCAAGCCAGTGTCATTAGTACAGTGACAGTGCATATTTTTTTGAGCACTGAACTAGTGTCACTGGTCCCCAAAATGCGTCAGTTAGATGTCCGATTTGTCTGCTGCAATGTCGCAGTATAAGTCGCTATTACTATTTAAAAATAAATAAAAAATATCCCATAGTTTGTAGCTGCTATAAATTTTGCGCAAACCAATCAATATACACAGGCTGGGTTCACACCCAAAACCGATGCGGATCCCAGCAACGGTCCTGTGCGTCCAGGTTTTTGGCTGAATTTGGACATGAAACAGACCACAAGAGGTACAGGAAAATTTGCACCGGAGATACGTGAAGCGGCACCATAGAGCAGCGTTTCTCAACTCTACTGCTTCCGCTTCATTCATTCTCTGGATCTGTGCTTTTGAATATTATTGGTTTTCAGGGGGGAAACTTTGACATGAGGGTGCAAAGCAAGACGACCGCCTCTATGCAGGAGACGCAGTAGAGGACACGGCCTGGCCCGCCAATAATGATGAAAAGCTTAGTTGCAGGTAGACCACAGGCAACACCAGTGGCGGTTCGTCCATAGAGGGCGCAGGAGCGCCGCCCCCTCTGGCTCTCGCACCGCCACTGAGTCTAATAACATAGATTCATGCATTGCATGAATGGATGTTATTGTCGCCGCTGCCGCCCACTATTCAAATGTCCGGACCTTGAGCGCCGACCACCTGAATAACGGCAGCTGGTTGGCTGTATAGAAGTGCCTATCGGAGCCAGCGGCTCCGATAGGCTTTCCGAGTACAGCCCTCAGTATCCGGAAGCTTATCCAGGGAACGTACGGGGGTGCGTTCCTTGGATAAGACTGACAAGCGTCTCAACCAATCAGGTTGACCGGTTCTGGCTACCGGTAACCTGATTGGCTGAAGCGTCATCGAGGGCGGGAGAAGACATAGAGGGACGTGGGTGGATGGCTGACTCCAGTAAAGGTAAGTGCCAGGCGGGGGGGGGGGGGGAGGGGCATTTTACAGGGCACAGCGGCGACAAAGGGCACAGTGACATCAATGGGCACAGTGGGGACAATTGGCACAGCGGCATGAATGGGCACAGTGGCGACAATTAAAGGGCACAGTGGCGACAATTGATGGCACAGTGGCTGTGTTTGATGGCATGGCACAGTGGCGACAATTGATGGCACAGTGGCTATGTTTGATGGCATGGCACAGTGGCGACAATTGATGGCACAGTGGCTGCGTTTGATGGCATGGCACAGTGGCGACAATTGATGGCACAGTGGTTGCGTTTGATGGCATGGCACAGTGGCGACAATTGATGGCACAGTGGTTGCGTTTGATGGCATGGCACAGTGGAGACAATTGATGGCACAGTGGCTGTGTTTGAAGGCAGAGTGGTGACAATTGATGGCACAGTGACTGCGTTTGATGACATGGCACAGTGGCGACAATTGATGGCACAGTGGTTGCGTTTGATGGCATGGCACAGTGGAGACAATTGATGGCACAGTGACTGCATTTGATGGGCACAGTGAGGCATCAATTTTTTTTTCCGTTTGCACCCCCCCAAAAATTGAGCACCAGTCGCCACTGGGCAACACTGTAGACCAGGTCTTGGCATTCTGCAGTGTTATCGGTTGTATTTATTTTATGACAGGTTCCCTTTAACACAACTACTACTGAAGGTTAATGATACTTAAAACATCAATTAAAAGGTCTGCGGTGTTAATTAAACACATTATTCTATTAGGAGGGTGATTAGAGGCGACTGCACTGAGATCATAGATCAGTGAAAGACGTTTTAATTAGATGGCGGCTCGACATGAACATTACATGAGAAAGCTCGTCCCGGATCTCCCCGCCTGACCTGGGTTTTTATTGAGAAATCGTTAATAAAACAAAATCGGGGGAATCCCCGTCAACACCGACACATCGATACCAATGGAATTCTGAGAAGTTACAGCAAATATAAAATCAATGCGGTCTCTATAGTGAATAATACTATATATAGCTGAAAGAGACCCAGATCATGGGTTTACCTGTCTTCCCATTGGATACATGAGCATTTATTGTATTTCATGTATGTTATTTACCTGGAAAATCTTCCCCTGTGTAGACATCCAAAGCCCTGAGACTGCTGCTGGGCGCTGCCACCTTGGAAGTGATGATAGCAGCATCGGAGCGGTCACTCAAGTACAGCAATATAGCAAGGATATGCAATTAGCGGCCCTCCAGCTGTTGCAGGACTACCAGTACCATGAGGCCTAGCAAGACTGACAGCCACAAGCATGACACCCAGGGGCATGATGGGACTTGTAGTTTTGCAACAGCTGGAGGTCCACTAATTGCATATCCCTGCCCTATAGACCTGGTGGCCCTTTGAAACTTTGTGTGGCCCTAGGGGTCCCTGAAGACACGAATCTGTGTTTCCCCATTACTGTTTTAGCAGTTTAATGTAATGTGCCTCCAGTCTACAACTGTCTCCTGAAGCATATCCCCAGTAAGAACTCCTGTATCATGTCTGCAGTCTCTGACCGTCTCCTGTATCATGTCTGCAGTCTCTGACCAAGAGATGGTCAGAGACCACAGACGACGTGATACAGAAGATGGTCAGAAGACCACAGACGACGTGATACAGAAGATGGTCAGAAGACGTGATACAGGAGATGGTCAGAAGACCACAGCCGTGATACAGGAGATGGTCAGAAGACCACAGCCGTGATACAGGAGATGGTCAGAAGACCACAGCCGTGATACAGGAGATGGTCAGAAGACCACAGCCGTGATACAGGAGACGGTCAGAAAACCACAGACGTGATACAGAAGATGGTCAGAGACTGCGGACACGATACAGGACGTGGTCAGAGACTGTGAGCATGATAGAAGAGATGGTCATAGACTGCGCGGACATGATACATCTCTTGTACAGTGCCTTGAAAAAAGTTTTCATACCCCTTTAAATGTTCCACATTGCCATGTTACAACCAAAAATGTAAATGTATTTTATTGGGATTTTATGTGATGGACCAACACAAAGTGGCACATAATTGTGAAGTGGACAGAAAATGAGAAATGGTTTTCAACATTTTTTTAAAAATAAATATGTGAAAAGTGTGGGGGAGGGACATTTGTATTCAGCCCCCATTATTTTGATATCCCGAACTAAAATCTAGTGGAAGCAATTGCCTTCAGAAGTCACCTAATTAGTAAATAGAGTCCACCTGTGTGTAATTTAATCTCAGTGTAAATACAGCTGTTCTGTGAAGCCCTCGGAGGCTTGTTATTGAACATTAGTGAACAGAAGCTTAGAGACTCGGTAGAAAGAAAAAAAAAAAAAAAAAAAAAACCCCCACACAAAAACAACATTCGTTGTTACACTCATTGCCATTTATTTTTACCAAAAGACATGTAGCAGAATACATTGGGATATGTTTTATAAATGAAATTTTTTTTTTATCAATAACAATTTTATTGGTCAATGGTTCCAATGTACATAACATACAATAAATAAAATTTTATATAATAATATTAAAAAAAAAAAAAAAAAAACACAACAAACACACACACACACACACACACACACACACACAAACCCAGTGGTGATCAACTACCACCAAAAGAAAGCTCTATTTATTTTGATATAAATGTAATTTGGGTACAGTGTTGCATGACCGCGTAATTGCCAGTTAAAGTAGTGCAGTGCTGAATAGCAAAAAAATAACCTGGTCATGAAGGGGGGGTAAAACCTTCTGGAGCTCAAGAGTATGTTTTGCATGGGAGAATGATCTAGATCAGTGGTCTCCAAACCTCAAGATTACACAGGCATTGCGTCAAAGTGGTGCGACTTTTAGGTCGCACATGTGTCAAAGGGTCCTTAAAGTCCATGGTTTTTTTGGGGTTCCAGGAAGGCTATTGCATAATAAGTGGGTGTATGTATATTTATATATAAACAAAAAAGAAATCCTCATTGAATAATTTCCATCCAGAGGTTAACTTCAAATCGTTGCGATTAAACCTCCCTCCCTGCCGTCAATGACGGCGCCCCATGCCTTGGTCCCGCCTCCTCGTTGCCATCATGAAGTGTGCTCAGCCCTTTAAATGTCCCATTTTTTAAATCTCATTAGAAGACTGAAAATTCAAACATTTCAAACATTTTAGGACATCGTAAAGCACGGCGGTGGTTTAATGGCACAGGATATTATGTGTCAGTTCCATGATATAAAAATGTTTTACTTTTTTTTTTTTGGGGGGGGGGGGGGGGGGGTTATTAGAGGACAGTTTCATCATCACTCAATCCCTGCAGCCCTTGAAGCTGTTCCAGCGGCAGCAATATACGAGATTACCTTCCCGTCACTTGCTGCTTTCCATTTAAGTCTTCCATGTTTCTCCATAAAAAAATAAATAAAAATAAAGTCCGGGACGTATCCGAATTTCATCTCGTCTCCATAACCTGGTTACAGGTCTACGCTTCCTTTGGCTTTAAATTTTTTGGCCGACCTCTCGCTGGCTCTCATCTGAAGCTTGCTCCCGTAGATGTAGGTGATAAATCCGTCAATTTCCACACTGAAGACGCAGTTCAACTTTGGAACAACTGTCGGGGGGAGAGAAAGGGAAAAAAGAAAAAAAAGTCGGAATAGGTGTGTAAATTACAGGGAAGAAGATCCGAGTTAAACTGTCTTTGGAGAGATTGACTCGATCGTTGTGTGAAACGTCTCGGTTACGATTGCACTCGGGGTAACATTATGATGGCCTCCTGCTTTAGCGGTTTAGAACGCTGAATTATTAGACCTGCGGATGTCAGTGATGGGGGTTTGATGAAAATCTATCAGGAATGAAACTGGACCAATGGCGAATTAAAGAGCCAGTCCAACCAAAAACAGACATTGAAGTTTTTGGTTGGTAAACAAAAATATAAAAGGTGTAAACTAACTTAAATAAAAAAAATAAAATAATAATATAGTAGTAAACAGGGCCGCTATCAGGGGGGAGTACAGGCATTACACCTATAAGGGGCCCCGATGATCCCCAGCTGCCCCCCCTCCCATTTTTTTGTTTTACATTACACCTGTAAGGGTCCCCAAGGCCCCCCTGCCGTTTTTATTTTCATTAATTATTTTTACATTTTTTTATTTATTTTTTTGCGATACACCTGTAAGGGGCAGATGGTCCACAGGGCCCCTTACAGGCCCGGCCGGCCCCCTCCCGTTTATTTTTTTGCATTACACCTGTAAGGTCCACAGGGCCCCCTCTGCTTATTATCTCGCTTCAGGAGAGAAGAGATTACACTTTTTTTTTTTGTCAGCACCCCCCCCCCCCACCCGGTTCTCTGCTCCAGGGGGGCCCTGCCTAAATCTGTGTTATAGGGCCCCACAATTTGTGATGGCTGCCCTGGTAGTAAATGCAGCAACATGGATTTTAGGAGTTATGTGCATTTACTACTTTTATGCATTAAAGTCTGCAGAGCATTGCCCCACAATCAGTGCAACAGGCTCTATTAACCGCTTTCCACCCAGCCCACCTTTAATAGGGTCTGTACACCCAGAGGTGGGAAGAATTGGTGATCATGTGACCACTGTCACAGTGGTGACATGACTGGAGCCGTCCTGCCAGCTACCGATCGTTAGTAGAGACCGAGCCCCGTCTTCACCAGCCCAGTCTCTGTGCTGGGAGCATGCAGTGACCATGATCTCAGCACAGAAACATGGGCCACCCAGTGACCCATATGTGCAGTTTGTGGATGTTAAAGTGGTTGTAAAGGATCACTAAAAATATATGTCTTACTTGGTTGCTTTGAGTAATTGTTTTGCACACAGCAGCCATGATCCTCCTCTCCTTGGGTCCCTTGACCGCGCTCCTGGCTTCTCCCCCTCCCCCCCACTGAATGGCCCCTTAGCAAGCTGCCCGCTTTCCTCCTCACTGGCTGTGATTGACAGCAGCCAGAGCCATTGTTGGCTCTGACCCAATGAAAAGGGAGAGAGCCTCTGCTCTTGTGCACAGTGCTGGAATGTGATCAGGCTCAGATACCTTTAAAGTGGGAGGAATAGTGTCCCATCTTTGGCGTCAGTGGGAGGAATAGTGCCCCCATCTTTGGTATTAATAGGAGGAATAGTGTCCCTTCATTGTTGTCAGTGGAAAGAATAGTGCCCCATAATTCGTATTAGGAACAGAAAAAAAAAGTATCCTCACCAAACTGTTACCACAAGGTTGGAAGAACACAATTGTCTAAAATGTCTCTGCGTACTGTACCAATAGCAGTACCCTCAGTGGCGACTGCTGTTTTTTTGGGCAAACAACCCCCCCCCCCCCTTGCGGGAGGACAGTCGAACAGCAATGCCCCATCTAGGTAGCAGATGGGCGAGCAGCATGCCCGATGGGCAGCAGATTTCATCCTTCCTCCTCCCGTGTCCGCCGTACGTCTCCGCCGTACGTCTCCTCCCTCCTCCTAGGTGTCTGATAGGATTGCCTGTACTAATATTCATTGGCTATTGTCACACAACTGGGTGGGCTCAGAGCGCAGTGTCCTGCGCCCTGAGACCACCCTATCTTGAAGCCTAAACAGTAATCAAGTGCTACAACCCCCCCCCTCACTTGGAATCTATGCATCTGGCACCCTGTATGTAGATCAGGGGGCCAGATGCATGGATTGGGGGGGGGGGGGGGGGGGGTGGTTCCCATGCATCCCTAGTGGACGGGCCGCCACTCAGTACCCTCAGGTGTCCACACATACCTTCAAGCCTTATAATGCATATAGAACAATGAAGGCCCAAAGTGATGGGAAAAGGACCTGGCTTGTATACTCAGCTGACCAGAAGCAGCTCCTCTCCCATCTGGCGTCAACTAAAAAAAATTAAAGACATGGCAAATTCCCCATCCCCCATCCCCCGACCCCACACCCCCCACCCCCCACCCCCCCACCTAGGGTTGCCAACTCATCCCTTTAAAACAGAACACATATTAAATTACACAGGTTCTGTGGCTGATTAAGGAGGTAATTAAACTCACTTGGTGCCTTATTTGCATTAAATTAGCCTCAGAACCTGTGTAATTAATATGTGTTCTGTTTTAAAGGGATGAGTTGGCAACCCTACCCCCACCCCCTCGGCCTTCACACATAAAGTGAATAAACACAACCCTCACCTTTCAGTTTATCTTCTTTTGTGATTATTTTGAACACATGTTTCGTCTCCTGTAAAATGATGCCTGTGAGGCCGACATAGGACGGACACTTCGATTTGGATACTGGGAAAACAAATAAAAAATGAAAAGTCTGAGATGGGGCTACAGAGAACTTCCACAAAATGTTAAATATTCTGTTAACTATCGCACCATAGTCATGAAGGAACAGTTCACGCGGAACTGATATTTTAGTGTTTGGGGAATGCTCTAGAGTTCGTTAAAGCGGAACTCTACCCATAACAATTTGATAAAAATAAATCTTTAGCAGGGAACATACATTCTACATTAATTATGCTACCAAAATTAGTGTGCGCTGTAAATTGCCTCCAGCATTGTACCGGTTTCTTCTTGCTGGAGGCTGCCATTTTGCTGAAGCCCAGAGCCCCCGAGTGGCAGTAAATCTTTAGGCCGTCAGGTGGGCCTCTCCAAATTTACATGAGAAATAGAGAGCATGTGAGCATGTACAGAACGGGGTGAGGCAGTGTATTACTGGATTTCAAACAGTATAGGCACTTATTTTTCAATAGGCTCTCGGGTGCTGCCACTGCCATTCCTTGTAAGGGAAACCAGCAGTGAATGGCCCGACAGCTGAAAAGGGAGGAGTGGGGGAAAAACAGGTGTCAAAAACAGGTATCCGTTCCCCCCCAAAAAGGTGCCAAATGTGGCAGCGGAGGGGGGGAAGCAAACAAACGGAGCTTCCCCTTTTTGAGTGGAGCGTCACTTTACCTAGTCTTCCACATTAAAGCCAAAGTCCAGATTTCCTGCCACTCTTAATAGTTCATTTTGGCCAGCTTGGCCCAAACAAACTAATTCCATAACCAAGTTCTTCGGCCACTCTGCTGACGAGTCCACCCGGTCATCCAATAGTATTCTAGTCTGCATCTCCCCAAGGTAATACATAAAACCTGGCCTGTTAGTGTGACCTGAGGACAGGGTTGATGACCACTGGGTTACCGTACTTTTCACATGTATCTGTGATCACTGATAAGTTCAGCACACTATACATACCCATAACCAGCGCTCCATGCATATCCGCCTTCAGTAGCTTATTCTGGATCATCTGCGGTTGCCTACACAAGAAAAAGATTAATAAACAGTAAGCTGGGATCACATTACTAAACAAAAAATGAAAGCACAGAGAAGGGAAGGAATTAAATCAGGGCTCGACAAATCCCGGTCGCCATGGCGACTAGAAATAGGGTCCCGGCGACTTGGCTTGGAAGGGGGGCAAAAAAAAAAAATATATATATTTTTTGGGAGCTGGCGCCATCTGGTGGTGAGCCGTTGGTATTACAAGTTATTACCACCAGATGTGTGAGCTGGTGCCATCTGGTGGTGAGCCGTTGGTATTACAAGTTATTACCACCAGATGTGTATACTGGCGCCATCTGGTGGTGGCCGTTGGTATTACAAGTTAAGCATTACAGGTTAAACAGCAATTCTAATGTTATTTTTCACTATTTTTCACTGCCATCTTCTTCCCTCTAATTAGAACCCCCAAACATTATATACATTTTTTATCCTAACACCCTAGAGAATAAAATGGCGATCGTTGCAATACTTTGTCACGCCGTATTTGCGCAGCGGTCTTACAAGCGCACTTTTTTTGTGAAAAAATTACACTATTTTTTATTAAAAAATAAGACAACAGTAAAGTTATCCCCATTTTTTTTATATTATGAAAGATAATGTTATGCCGAGTAAATTCATACCCAACATGTCACGCTTCAAAATTGTATCCGCTCGTAGAATGCCGACAAACTTTTACCCTTTAAAATCTTCATAGGCGACGTTTAAAAAAAATCTACAGGTTGCATGTTTTGAGTTACAGAGGAGGTCTAGGGCTAGAATTATTGCTCTCGCTCTACCAATCGCGGCGATACCTCACATGTGTGGTTTGAACACCGTTTACATATGCGGGCGCTGCTCGCGTATGTGTTCGCTTCTGCGCGCGAGCTCGTCGGGACGGGGCGCGTTTTCTGGCTCCTAACTTTTTTAGCTGGCTCCTAGATTCCAAGCAAATTTGTCAAACCCTGAATTAAATGCTAGCGGTCATATTTTCAGGAGCGGTGAGTAGACTAAGGCCCCTTTGATACGGATGGACCGGTTGGGTCCACCTTTCAGTTTTTCAGGTGGACCCAATCGAACCACCCATTGTCCTCTATGGACCGGCGGATGTCAACCAATATGTGACACCCGCTGAAAATGGATCCCATCTCCTAAAAACACATGCAGATGGGGGATCCCCATTCGTCTGGTGGGTCAGATGACAGTTGAAGGGAAACGGACAGGTGGTCCGTTTCCATTCGACTGCCCATAGAGAAAAGCTGGCCGTATCCACTCAGTGGAGCACACAAGGACCTGTCATCCGTCTGCTCAGTGGGGATAATACCTTCCCGAGCAGGTGGATAATTAGACACTAAGGCCTCGTACACACGATAGGTTAACCAGAGTACAAACGGTCTGATGGACCGTTTTCATCGGTCAAAACCGATCGTGTGTGGGCCCCATAGGTTATTTAACCATCGGTTAAAAAAAAGCAAACTTGCTTTAAATTTAACCGATGGATTCCTAACCGATAGGTCAAAACCGATCGTTAGTAGGCACAACCATCGGTTAAAAATCCACGCATGCTCAGAATCAAGTTGACGCATGCTTGGAAGCATTGAACTTCGTTTTTTTCAGCACGTCGTGTTTTGCGTCACCGCGTTTTGACACAATCGGTTATTTAACCGATGGTGTGTAGGCGCGACGGACCATCAGTCAGCTTCATCGGTTAACCGATGACAACGGTCCATCAGACCGTTCTCATCGGATGGACTGATCGTGTGTACGAGGCTTTAGACACACAGCTCTTGTGGGATTTTCGCCTATGAAAGAATGAGATCCCAGTGGCTTGCAGCCTTCTGGAATACGCACATCGTGCATTCTAGGAGGCCTTTGGGTGCAGCGTAAACACTAATGCGTGTCATGAGGGGCCAGCTGTCTGTTCCTGGTTCTTGAAGCCCCCCACTCCCAATAATGTGCCAAGGCGTCAACTGCAGAAACCTGAGACAGCCAGCCTACCAAAGACATAACTAGAAAATACTGCAGTGTAGGACCAGGTGTATGCTGGAGGTGGTAGAGGATTGTAACAAGACAATTCTGGATTCACTGGACATGCGTGTATGTATTTTGAGGATAACCCAGGAAACCAGGTAGAGGGGGGCAGATGAAGGAGCAGAGGAGTGAGGTTCCTTCCTTAGCTCAGGTTCACAATATGAATCGCCTATGAATTGCACTGCATTCCTTTGCAATTCACATGTGATTCAGTGTGGTGCGCACCACATTGCACCAAAGTAGTGCATGCACCAATTTTAGAAACATAGGGGGCTGGATTCAGGTACATTTGCGCTTTTTTTGCGGAGGCGCAGGGCAACGTTTTTGCCCTGCGCCCCCGCAAATTTACTGCGCTGCCCTTGATTCACGGAGCAGTAGCTCCGTAAATTGCGTGGGTGCGCTGGCAAAATGCCCGGCGTAAGCGCGCGCAATTTAAATGATACCGTAGGGGGCGGGAATCATTTAAATTAGGCGCGTTCACGCGCCGATCGTAGAGCGCATGCTCCGTCGGGAAACGTTCCCGACGTGCATTGCGGCAAACCACGTCGCTTGCCTCAAAGTGAACGTGAATGGCGTCCAGCACCATTCACGAATCACTTACGCAAACTACTAACATTTGAAATTTCGCGACGCGGGAACGACGGGTATACGTAACATTGGCTGCCCCTGCTAATAGCAGGGGCAGCCTTACGCGAAAAACGCCGTACGGAAATGACGTAAACTGCGTACGCAGGGCTCGCGCAACGTTGTGAATCGGCGTTTAGTATGCAAATTGCATACTATACGCTGAGCACAACTTGAACGCAACCTAGCGGCCATCGCAAGAATGCAGCCTAAGATATGCGGGCATAAGAGCCTTATGCCGCGCATATCTTAGGCTGCAGTCGGCGTAACGAGGTTCCTGAATCAGGAGCATTCGTTACGCCGGAGCAAGTAAGCAATTGCGCTGCATAACTATGGTTACACAGGCGCAATTGCTTCTTGAATCCAGCCCAGTGCATTTAAAATGACCATGTGATCCAGTGCACAGCATTTTCAACCTGCACTTGGGGTGTTGTGAGTGAGAAACTTATATAGCGCAACACATGCCAACTGAATCGCCTCTGTTGTGAACATTGCACCGACACCCACTGCAGATCGCAGGGGCAGTGCAATTTGAACGCAGTGCGGGAAACGCGCATACATCGTGGGTTGCCCGCACTGCGTTCTAATATGAACTGTGGCTAAGGCCCCTTTCACACTTGTGCAACTTGTCCTGCAACCTGGGACTTCAAAGTCGCATGACAAGCCGTACCCCATGGATTTCCAAAGAACCCCATTCACATCTGTGCGACTTCAAGTCGCAGCAACTTCAAAGTAGCCCCTGCACTACTTTGGTCTGGCATCAAAACCACAACAACAACAAATTGTCACAAAATTGTGCAACTTTCAAGTCGCACAAGTGTGAAAGGGGCCTAAGAGGGACCAAGACTGTAGAAGTTGTGCTGAAAAAAAAAAAAAAAAAAAAAAAAAAGCTGACAGTCACCAGTATTAGCTGTGGTCTCATTGCAGCTGATCTTTTCACCAGTGGCTTATTCTACATTGTGTCCATGTAAGGGAGGCGACCATCTTGGTAGAGGCAGCGCTTTGCTTCCTCGTGTTAGAGCCTCCAGCTAAGTGAGCAGCACAGTAGTGACATCACCAAATCTATTGAGACCAGCAGTCAGAAGCAACAGTGTCTTAGATCTCATACTACAGCTATGAGGCTATTCCCTCTCTCAGCCTGATACCACCTGTGCGAGTTAGAAAACCGTAAAGATACTCACGCATCCCGCCTCAATCCATTACACAAGTCTCGGATATACTGTTTCCAAAGATTGTGAAGAGGAAGAAACATGTCGTATCTGAAAATGAGGACAACAGCAGAAATAGTGACAGACATTCAGACTAGCAAAACAGACCATAAGCACAGTGACATTGTTGTAAAATTGTCGCAAATTTGCGGTAAAAATCGCGTTTTCGATGCCATTATCAGCACCTTTTTCTCTTATCGGTCAAATGCTGATAACACCATTTTCAGCCCAAATTTTTCGAAAGCAGAAATTTCAGTGCATCTCTAGTTATAACCCCACATTACTCTATCCAAAATGAAATGCCTATAGTTCTACTCTGAATCAGCTACATACATACGCTCCAGCTGCATCATTCACAGCCTGAGTAGAAAGACCTGTCCTATGTCAAGATGCGGCAGAGTAGGACCTTTGCTTTCTGTGTGGAAGCAATGTTCTCTCTGCAAAGTATAAAACCATCAAAGTGCTGCGCTGATCGAAGTGTTACTTCATAAACAAAACAAAAAAAATTTGCAAGACTTTGCACACCTTTTGATTTGACACACCTGTAATGTCAAATCGCATCTCAAATCGGCGGCAATTGTCGGCAATGGCACTGTCCTAATCAGTGCGACGCCGCATCTGCGATTTCAAAAAGTAGTTCCTGTACTACTTTTTGCGATTTCGGGCCGCGATTTACATTAAATTGCGGCCGAAATCGCGGCAAAATCGTAAAATTCATTTACACGGATGACGTGCTCATTTCATTCATTATCCAATGAGGGCATTACTTTATCTCAACTTTATGGTAATAAATAGCTTACACTTAGAGGGTGGTGCCCTCTCTTGTTTGCTTACATATGTGCATTAGGTTTACCTTAGTCCAGGGGAGCAGCAACCATCACTTATAGTGACTGTTTTACAATTCCCCACTTTTACCATTAACTTCATCTTCTCCTCTAGAACATTTCCTGTGGAAGAACATGACCTCCCTCTAGTACAGTGGTTCTCAACCTTCCTAGTGCGGTGACCCCTTGATAAAATTTCCCAAGTTGTGGAGACCCCTAACAGTAAAATTATTTTCGTAGCGTTGGTTGTCAGCACTCGGGGGAAGACAAGTAATTTGCACCCCTAACCCACGGACATTTAGCACTCCCCGAGTCCCTTCCACTTACAGTATTAAAACCCCTTATGGTACATTTTCAGATGTACCACTCTCTCTTTCTTCTCCTTTCTTTCCCTTTTTATCTCTCTCTATTCAAATTTCTTGTTTTTTTCCCCCCATACCTCTCTCTAGCCGTCTTTCTTGTTCTTTCACTCCCTTTTTCTTTGTTCCACCCCTCTTTTCCTTTCCTTTCCATGTATTCTTTATTTGTATTCCTTCTTACTCCTTGGTGGGATGAGTGGATTAGGTGCTCTTGAACAAGGTCACCTGCTGATCTGAGAACTGTTGTGAGGACTTTTAATGGCAACTATAATCACAGGTAGTGTTAATGTGCCTCCAACTTTGTGGCATCTCGTAGCAGTGGCACCTATCCCGGAATTAGGAGATAGGGTCTCCTCCAGCCCCTCCCACTTCACATTCCTCACCAGTCAGCTGACCTCTAGCCTCTTCCCACCCATGCCGTGAACTGAATGGGCGGCTGCAAAGAGGCTGAGTGGGAGGCCACGGGCTCCAGGGACAGCCCTGCTGGGCGGCCACAAAAAGGCAGGGAGAGTGGTGCGGGCTTCAAGAACAGCCCAGGATTCGGGGACCCCTGGCAAATCATAATTTGACCCCTGAGGGGGTCCCGACCCCCAGGTTGAGAACCACTGCTCTAGTACCTGTCACGGTGCTCAGGAATAGAGAGGGCGGCAGTCTCACCTCTGCTGATCAGATTTGATGTCGAACAGCCTCATCTCTCGGCGCTCCTTGGCGGTCAGTCCTTTGGACTTGTTGTGTTTCCGCTTCTTCTTCTTGTGGACGTGCTCCAGGACTACGGCCTTCCTGTGCAGGTACTCCTCCACCGGCACCTTTCTCAGCTTCGGCATACAACGCATTAGAAAGGCATTGACGAATGCATCTGCTTTCTTTGAAGACTGAGTCTAGAAACAAAAAGGTCTTCAAAAGTCTACAAACCAACCAAAACCAATTTGTTTTCTACGTGTAGCATCTTTAACCACGTAAAAAAAAAAAAAGGGGGGGGGTAGAACATTTTTCCTGCACTGGACAGTACTGGAACGCAGTAAGACGCATCAACAAAGCACTGGAACACATCAAAAACACACTGAACCCCAGTACAGTGAGGGGAAAAAAAGAAAAGGAAAAAAAACGATACTTTTTTTTAATGTCATGTGACAGTTATGTGAATGGATTTCAGTGATCATCGACTCTGTTCATTCGCAAAAGGTAGGAACCGGGTTTAGCGCCCCCTACCTCCGCTCTCCTTCCTGACAGATTGAGGGGGAGATCGGCACGGAGGGGGGGAGAAGGCAGGACGAAACACGGGGGGAGAAGGCAGGACGAAGCACGGGGGGGGAGAAGGCAGCACGGGGGGGGGGGGGGGGGAAGAAGGCAGCACAAAGCACGGGGGGGGGGGGGGAGAAGGCAGCACAAAGTACGAGGGGGGGGGAGAAGGCAGCACAAAGCACGGGGGGGGGGGGGGAGAAGGCAGCACAAAGCATGGGGGGGGAGAAGGCAGCACAAAGCACGGGGGGGGGGGGGGGGAAGGCAGCACGAAGCACGGGGGGGGGGGGGGGAGAAGGCAGCACGAAGCACGGGGGGGGGGGGGAGAAGGCAGCACGGGGGGGGGAGAAGGCAGCACGAAGCACGGGGGGGGGGAGAAGGCAGCACGAAGCACGGGGGGGGAGAAGGCAGCACGAAGCACGGGGGGAGAAGGCAGCACAGGGGGGGAGAAGGCAGCACGAAGCACGGGGGGGGGGGGGAGAAGGCAGCACGAAGCACGGGGGGGGGGGGGAGAAGGCAGCCCGAAGCACGGGGGGGGGGGGGGAGAAGGCAGCACGAAGCACGGGGGGAGAAGGCAGCACGAAGCACGGGGGGAGAAGGCAGCACGGGGAAAAGACTTGCAACTCCCCTGCCGCACGATCACCCTGACTGCCCAAGTAACGGGTGAAGCATCGGAGCATTCCTCCCCCCCTGCCCCCCCCCCCCCCCCCCCCCCCCCCAAGTACAAGTACTCTGGAAAATGCTCCATATTGGTACCGATACCGATACTAGTATCGGTATCGGGACATCCCTACTTGTAATAGAAAAAAAAAAAAAAGCATGACAGGACTTCTTTAATGTGAGATGTGGGGTCTAAAAGACCTCAGATCTCATATTTACACTTAAATGCAATAAATAAAATATGAAATTTATTTTTTTGGGGGCAAAAAACAAAACAAAAACAAAATTCCCTTTCAAAGGAGTTGTAAAGGAAAAAAATGTTTTGCCTAAAATTAATGTCTGCAAGGTAGACAGACAGAATAGTGTAATGATTCTGTTAAAAAAACGAGTAAATACCAATTAAATTCCTTCATCTATATCACCTCCGGCGTTCTAGTTTCTGTTCTCTCATTCACTTCCTGGTTTGCGGCGCCCGTTCATGCAAGAACTACATTTCACAGTATGCATTGTGGAACGCCAAGTAATTCACACCTCCTTGAAGTCTCTAACACGTGGAGAGCGTCCTGCCGCACAGATGTAGTTCCCAGGAGGGGGTGAGCACGTTACTGACCACTGCAGTAAAGCCTCCCGTCACGGTGGTCAGTAACAATCAGACAAGCAGGAAGTGAACAGAACTGAGAAGAAATAGAGCAACTTCTGAGCAAAAACGAACAATGAGGAAGTGAAAAGAGGAATGTCTGCAGGTAAAGGATGCTTATTATGAAAAAAAAAAATGTTTCCTTTACAACCCCAAGACCACTGCCATCTAATGTTATGGAGCCGAGCTGGGGCCCATCTTTCCCTCACTCAAATCCAGGCCTGTCAGGGGAGAGGACGCGATCTCCCCCGCCGCTTCCGACGGTTTCGGTAAGTGGCGGAGACGACTGGAGCGTGGCGGTAGGTGCCCTCTCCCGCCACCGATAAAAGTGATCTTGCGGTGAATCCGCCGCAGAAAATACCAGGGTAATGACAGCTAGCTGTATGTAGCATCAAAGTACAATGACGGCTGTTTGCGTTAAGTGATAGAAAAAAAAAAAAATATATATGAAAGTGTACAATGCCTAAAGGGGAAAAAAAAAAACGTGCATGGATGCTAGATATTTACTAAATCTGGGCTTTCTTTTGCCCCTACATACATTTTAAATAAATTAATCTGCTCATGTCACTTGCATACTGTAACCCCACAAATGCAAAACATAAAATAAATAAATATAAAAAGAAAACAAAAAGAAAAAAAGTTTGGATCTACAAAATGGTTACAGAGGAATTACCTCCAAGCCGAGTTCCTTTGCCTCCTCTGGGGGAAATGTTTTGTAGACATCTAGGGGAGAGGAAAAAGAATTAAATCATTTTTAAATGTTTCAAAAGAAATATTCCAGTTTTGCACACAGAGGCGGCTTCTTATACATGAATTCAGTCAGGCTGGGGAGGAAAGGAGCTTCTAATGCACACAGTGAGAAGCTCAGTGTGCAGTAAATTTAGAATAAGTCATTTCAGTCCAGGAGAGGAGGCGGTACGATTGTGCAAGACTGAAGGGAAAGCCGGAGATCAGCTTTAAGGTTTTTATTTTATTCTTTCTAGTAAGGACACAGACAAATCCTGACCAGGGTTCAAACCTTTCCTTACATTAGAACCCCCCCCCCCCCCATATGCACCTGACTACTCTCTTGTCTGCTGCACTCCCATGGACCTCCATCTGCATCTAACGATTCTCTTGCCTGCCCAAGACCTCTCTGTCTGGACCTGACTACTCTTTATCCTGCTGCCTGCCCATGACCTCTGCCTGGACCTGACTACTCTTGCCTTTTGAACACTCATGGCCTCCGCCTGGACCCAACTACTCTTTTGCCTGCCGTGTGCCCATGACCCCTGTCAAGGCCTGACTGCTCGTTTGCTTACCACCTCTGCCCATGCTTTGCCATTACATGTTTGGACTAAACTACTCACTTGTCTGCCCATGACCTCTGTCTGGCACAAATACTTTCTTGCCTGCCCTCCGTCTGGACCTAACTACTATTTTGTCTGCCTATGACCTCTGTTTGGACCTGCCTACTCTTTTGCCTGCTCCCTGCCCATGACCTTCACCTTGACCCAACTAATCTTTTACCTGCCCATGACCTCTGCTGGGCCTGACTACTCTTGCCTGCCCATGACCTCTGCCTGGACCCAACTACTCTTGCCTGCCCATGACCTCTGTTGGGCCTGACTAATCTTGCCTTTTGCCTGCCCATGACATCTGCCTGGACCGGACCAGACTACCCTTGCCTGCCCAGGACCTCTGTTGGGCCTGACTACTCTTGCCTTTTGCCTGCCCATGACCTCTGCTGGGCCTGACTACTCCCTTGCTTGCCCATGACCTCTGCTGGGCCTGACTACTCCCTTGCCTGCCCAGGACCTCTGCTGGGCCTGACTACTCTTGCCCTTTGCCTGCCTATGACCTCTGCCTGGACCTAACTACTCTTGCCTTTTGCCTGCCCATGACCTCTGCCTGAAACTGACTACTCTTGCCTTTTGCCTGCCCATGACCTCTACCTGAACCTGACTACTCTTGCCTGCCCATGAGCTCTGCCTGGACCCGACTACTGTGTTGCCTGCTGCTTGCACACAACCTTTGCCTGGATCCCACTACTTTCTCACCTGCCCATGACGTCTGCCTGGACTAAACGGCTCGTCTACCTATTATTCCGTGTACAATCCTCCATAACATAGCCATTTTTTTCCAGCTACCCCCTTGGTGGGTGAAATCCAAGACCACCAAGTGTTCCAACCCATCTTCACCATCAGGATCTCTGGTAAAGACCAGCAGTTTTACGTAGACTCTGCGCCCTGGGTGATTCTGCATCACCTGGCCGGGGGCACCATAACAGGAGTCACTCCAAACCATGAGGGTGAAGTCATAGTTTGAGAAGGTGTCTGCTTCATATTTGCATAGAAGCCAATCCACCCCCTGCATATAAAGAATAGTTGTTTTTTTTTATCAATTTCTTCCTTTTTCTTTAAATCTGAGCTGTTCCATGTTTCTGCCTCCTAGACCGGATCCTGCAACCTTCCATGACACAGACTGAAGATTTAATGAAATTATGGGGTTTATGTATCAATCTACAGAACGCTACAAAACTGCATATGCCCAGATTCCAGGGGGAGGATTTACGGCCCCACAAAAGCCGTTTATTGCGGTTTATTTTTACTGGGACTCGGGAAATTTATCAGCGACATTACAATTTGCTTTTTATTGCTCGCTTCAATAAAACAAGCAGTTTTTTTTCTTTTCTGTAACAAGTCTCTAAGCCGAGGACGAACGTTCTCTGCCGATTGTGGAGGGCGCATTGCGTCACGTCTCTTTCCTCTCGTTGGTTTTCCCTCGGCGTCTGACATAATTGTTTACTGCTCTGGCAGCTGGTACACGCCGTCTGCCTCCATTTTCTCTTCATAATCTGCTTTTCCTGTTTGAGAAAAGACATCTCTGGGGGTGACAAAATAAAAACAAAACCTTAAGGCGGAACTCCGGCCTTCCCTCCGGTCTGGCACCGTTGTACCCCGGCTCCCCTCCCGGATTGAAATGGCTTCCTCCGCTTTCACTGCACATGTCCCGTCCGGCGCCATGTCCCCTCCGGCTTATCATTATGACATCACAGAAGACCCTTTACAGGCAGATCTCCCCACCCCTGATAGTACCTGTAATAGATTACTGGAGCCATTTGCATTTCCACTCTGCAAGGTGGCTCCTCCTGGTGTGTATTGCAATGAAAAAAAAAAATGGCCCCCGGGGGTCTTATTGCCGGGGGCCAGTTCATGAAAACCAGCGGACTGCAGTTTGGGTATTAAAATGTTTAATTTACATAACTTTTAGCACCTGTCATCAAAATTCTCAGCTTTCCCCGATATTCACGGCTGCTCTTTTTTTGTGAAATCTATAAAAATCCTCCAATATAAGATGTGCGCTTGGAAATGTGTCCCCAGGCTTCCCCCTATGCAAAAATGTGTCCCTGGGGTTCCCTGTATATAAGATGTGTCCCCGGAAATATGTCCCTGGGGTTCCCCATTTATAAGAGGTGTCCCCAGGGTCTCCCTGAAAATGTGTCCACAGGGTTCTCCCCCTATATATCTCCATGGAAATAGTTCCAGAGGTTCCCACCATACAAAATGTATCCCTAGAAAGGTGTCCCCAGGGATCCCTGTATGTAGGATGTGTCCCTGGAATTGTGATCCCTGGGATCTCCCCTATATTTGTCTCTCAAAATGTGTGCTTGGGGTTCCCCCCTATACAAGATGTGTTCATGGAAATATGTCCCTAGGGTCTCCCCTATATGTGTCCCTGGGGTTCCCCCTATACACAATGTGTCTCTCGAAATATGTCCCCAGGGTCTCCCATATATGTGTCCCTCCCTGGGGTTCCCCATTTATAAGATGTGTCCCCAGGGTCTCCCCAATATGTGTCCCCAGGGTCTCCCCAATATGTGTCCCTGAAAATGTGTCCCCAGGGTTCTCCCCCTATATATCTCCCTGGAAATAGTTCCAGAGGTTCCCACCATACAAAATGTATCCCTAGAAAGGTGTCCCCAGGGTTCCCTGTATATAGAATGTGTCACTGGAATTGTGATCCCCGGGATCTCCCCTATATTTGTGTCTCAAAATGTGTGCCCAGGGTTCCCCCCTATACAAGATGTGTTCATGGAAATATGTCCCTAGGATCTCCCCTATATGTGTCCCTGGGGTTCCCCCTATACAAAATGTGTCCCTGGAAATCTGTCCCCAAGGTCTCCCTTATGTCCCTGGGGGTTCCTCCCCAATACACAACGTGTTCCTGGAAATGTATCTCTGGGCTTCCCCGTATATAAGATTTGTCCCTGGAAATGTGTTCTCGGGGTTCCTCCTATATGTGTCCCTAGAAACAGTTCCCGAGGTTTCCCATGTTACTAAAACATATCCCTGGAAATGAGTCTCCCCTATGTGTGCCTGAGGCCCCCCCATACAAGATGTGTCCCCGGAAATGTGTCGCCCTTATACAAGATGTGTCACCCGTATATAAGATGTGTCCCTGGAAATGTCTCCCCCGTTTATAAGATGTGTCCCCCGGGGTCTCCCCTATATGTGTCCCTGGAAATGTGTCCCCGGGGTTCCTCCCCAATTTAGAATGTGTCCCTGGAAACGTGTCCTAGGGGTTCCCTTTATATACCAAGTGTCCCTAGGGTCTCCCCTGTGTCCATGAAACTGTGTCCCCAAGGTTCCCCCAATACAAGAAGTGTCCCTGGAAATGTGTCCCCCGTATATAAGACATGTCCCTGGAAATGTATCCCCAGGGTCTGCCCTATATATCTCCCTGGAAATAGTTCCAGAGGTTCCCACCATACAAAATGTATCCCTAGAAAGGTGTCCCCAGGGATCCCTGTATATAGGATGTGTCCCTGGAATTGTGATCCCCAGGTTCCCCCCTATACTTGTCTCTCGAAATGTGTCCCCGGGGGTTCCCCCTATACAAGATGTGTTTATGGGGTTCCCCAATATAGAATGTGTCCCTGGAAAGGTGTCCTAGAGGGTCCCTGTATATACAAATTGGACCCAGGGTCCCCCTATATGTATCCCTGAAATTGTGTCCCCAAGGTTCCCTCAATACAAGATGTGTCCTTGGAAATGTCTCCCCCGTATACAAGATGTGCCCTTGGAAATGTGTCCCCCGTATACAAGATGTGCCCTTGGAAATGTGTCCCAGGAAATGTGTCCCCCATATATAAGATGTGTCCTTGGAAATGTGTCCCCCGTATACAGGATGTGTCCCAGGAAATGTGTCCCCCGTATACAGGATCTATCCCTAGAAAGGTGTCCCCAAGGTTCCCTGTATATAGGATGTGTTCTTGGAAATGTGTCCCCCGTATACAGGATGTGTCCCTGGAATTGTGTCCCCGTATACAGCATGTATCCCTGGAATTGTGTCCCCGTATACAGGATGTGTCCCTGGAAATGTGTCCCCCGTATATAGGATGTGTCCCTGGAAATGTGACCCCTGTATATAGGATGTGTCCCTGGAAATGTGACCCCCGTATATAGGATGTGTCCCTGGAAATGTGACCCCCGTATACAGGATGTGTCCCTGAAAAGGCGTCCCCAAGGTTCCCTGTATATAGGATGTGTCCCTGGAATTGTGATCCCCGGGGTCTCCCCTATATTTGTCTCTCAAAATGTGTCCCCCGGGGCTCCTCCTATACAAAGCGTGTTCATGGGGTTCCCTGTATATAAGATGTGTCCCTGGAAATATGTCCCCTGTGTCTCCCCTATATGTATCCCTGGAAATGTGTTCCCCTTGACTATATGTGTCCCTAGAAATAGTTCCAGAGGTTCCCACGATACAAAACGTATCCCTGGAGATGTGTCCCTGAGGTTCCTCTTATATAGGATGTGCCCCTTGAAATGTGTCCCCTGAGTCTCTCCTATGTATCCCCGAAGTTCCCCCATACAAGATGTGTCTCTGGAAATGACAGAACTCCTTCAGTAAATAAAACCAAATATTTCTAAAAACTTAGAACATTTTCTGCTGCCTCCCCCATAACCCCCACACCGCAGTGCATGCTGGGAGATGAGACCCCGTCCTATATCTGCAGAATAATGTAGATCTCATTATTTATAGCAGACTCTCCGGTAGCCCCACGTGCATGCCGGGAGGTGTCATTCCAGACCAGTCTTCCTTAACACTTCATATCTATAATAACAAACTCCCAGACACCCCCCCTCCATCCGGGGATCTGCAGCCATGACAACACTCACCCGCCATCTCTCCTCACGTGTGCTTACAATCACCACTTCCGGGTTCCTGCTGATGACGTATTGGGGAGGGGGCGGTCCTTCCCGGTGGCTTCGGTGTCTCCAGCCTGAGTTGTCATGGAGACAGAGTTCTCTGAGAAGCATTTATCACGTGGTAGAGCTCTGAGCGCAGCGGGTCATGTGACGTGACGTCTGTGCTTTATAAAGAGAACCTGTCATCATTACAACAAATTACATCAATAAATCACTATGTCTTTACTTATTTATTTATTTTGTCTTTTTTTTATTACTTGGTTTATTTGTATTATACTTTTTATTTTTTTTATTGTAGGAGTTTTAAAAGAGACCCTGTGTTGCCAGACATTTATTTGAAGGTGTGTACAGAGAAGGCTGTAGAGTAAGGGCTCTGATGGGAGATCTGTACTGGAGGCATATGAGCTTGCTTTACTCCTGACCCCTGCAATCCCTGCATAACACATGCCCGACCCCGGCACTCTTCACATTACACACCCCTGACCCCTGCACTCTTCACATTACACACTCCTGACCCCTGCACTCTTCACATTACACACTCCTGACCCCGGCATGCTTCACATTACACACTGCTGACCCCAGCACTCTTCACATTACACACTCCTGACCCCGGCACTCTTCACATTACACACTCCTGACCCCGGCATGCTTCACATTACACACTCCTGACCCCGGCACTCTTCACATTACACACTCCTGACCCCGGCATGCTTCACATTACACACTCCTGACCCCGGCACGCTTCACATTACACACTCCTGACCCCGGCACGCTTCACATTACACACTCCTGACCCCGGCACTCTGTGTATTACACACTCCTGACCCCGGCACTCTTCATATTACACACTCCTGACCCCGGCACTCTTTACATTACACACTCCTGACCCCGGCATGCTTCACATTACACACTCCTGACCCCGGCACTCTTCACATTACACACTCCTGACCACTGCACTCTTCACATTACACACTCCTGACCCCTGCACTCTTCACATTACACACTCCTGACCCCGGCATGCTTCACATTACACACTCCTGACCCCGGCACTCTTCACATTACACACTCCTGACCCCGGCACGCTTCACATTACACACTCCTGACCCCTGCACTCTGTGTATTACACACTCCTGACCCCGGCACTCTTCATATTACACACTCCTGACGGCACACACAGTATACACACACAGTATACATACACACAGTATACACACACACAGTATACACACACACCACATACAGTATACATACACAGTCAGGGCTGGTGCAAGAATTTTTGACACCCTAGGCGAAACCTCATTTTGCCGTCCCCCCCCCCCCCCCGGATTGATATGTGTTCTAGGACAGCGCCTACCTTGTCTATAGGTACCGCTGGCCCTGTACAGGGGATATATACACACAGTTAATTTAAGGCACTGATGATCAGTGCAGGCCCAACGGTGCCACCTATAAGTACCCATGGGCACTGAGTGACACCTATATGGAGTGCCACCTTCATCAGTGCAGCCTATCAGTGGGAACCCCTCATAATGGTAACAGGAGGTGTACAGACCCAGGAACTCAGCACAGGGATGGTGGGAACCCCTCATAATGGGCACAGCAGGTGTACAGACCCGGGAACTCAGCACAGGGATGGTGGGAACCTCTCATAATGGGCACAGCGGGTGTACAGACCCAGGAACTGCACAGGGATGGTGGGAACCTCTCATAATGGGCACAGCGGGTGTACAGACCCGGGAACTCAGCACAGGAATGGTGGGAACCCCTCATAATGGGCACAGCAGGTGTACAGACCTCTGGAGGGGGGCAGGATTTACTAGAACTGATTGGTTATATTTTCTTTCTGCAGCTACGGACTGCTGGTAGAAGGGAGAGGAGAAAAATACTGTTTTTCAGATGCTGCAAGTGGAGGAAAATACAGCCCAGTTCTACAGTAGCAAATACTGCACTAGTATCAGCAGTAACCAGAAGAATCCATATGAACTAGTAGTGAGCAGCAGCCTGGTCACCAGCAGAAAAAGGAAACATAAAGAGAGCCGACACACTGACCACCCTGCACAGCACTGATAACAGTAATAATATTGTGTAGCTGGACACTCACCCACATCCTCTGCTTTCAACCTGCTGCGCTGTGACCAGGGGGGGAGGGAGGGGGACATTCCAGGGAGCTCGGGGGTTATCGGGAAGAGCTGAACTGAACACTGGGCTGATATCAATCAAATCATCCTGTTCTGAAAAGTTGCAGTAAGCGAAGGAACTATTTACTGTGCCATGTAATGGGCGGGCTGAGTGTGTGCAGAGCAGTCTGTGGGGTGGGTGTGCATGTGCTGCAATGTAAAGGTTTTTTGGGGGGGGCTCGGTGGAGTGTAATAGGACGGCATTTGTAAACACCAGTCTCTGCATTTTCCTCCACTTGTGTGTTTACCTATACACTGGATCTGTGGGCGGCTCCCCCCCCCCAGCTAGGACTTTAGTGTGTGACTGTGTGTGTGCCGAGGATGAGGAGCTGGCGGAAGACACTTTCAGGCTGCTCTGCTCTGTACACTGGGGAGCGCAGATCGCTCCATACACTTGTACTGCAGAGCGGCTCCAAAATTCTTCTCTTTACCCAAGTCACTGAACAGCGCCGTCACCGCACTCCTCCCCTCCTCGCGCTCGTCTGTCCTGTTATGCTGACACCCGGCTCGAGGCTGTGTCATCTCCACAACAGAGAGCTGTGTAAACACAACAGCCACATTTGCACTCTAGGCGGCTGCCTAATCCGCCTAGTGGTAGCGCCGGCCCTGTACACAGTATACACACACATACACACAGTATACACACATACAGTATACATACACAGTATACACACACAGTATACACACAGACACACAGTATACACACAGACACACAGTATACACACACAGTATACACACACAGTATACACACATACAGTATACATACACAGTATACACACACAGTATACATACACAGTATACACACATACAGTATACATACACAGTATACACACACAGTATACATACACAGTATACACACATACAGTATACATACACAGTATACACACACACAGTATACATACACAGTATACACACACAGTATACATACACAGTATACAGACACATACACACAGTATACACACATACACACAGTATACACACACAGTATACATACACAGTATACACACACACAGTATACACACACACAGTATACACACACAGTATACAGACACAGTATACAGACACAGTATACAGACACATACACACAGTATACACACATACACACAGTATACACACATACAGTATACATACACAGTATACACACACAGTATACACACACAGTATACATACACAGTATACACACACACAGTATACATACACAGTATACACACACAGTATACATACACAGTATACACACATACAGTATACATACACAGTATACACACACACAGTATACATACACAGTATACAGACACATACACACAGTATACACACATACACACAGTATACACACACAGTATACATACACAGTATACACACACACAGTATACACACACACAGTATACACACACAGTATACAGACACAGTATACAGACACAGTATACAGACACATACACACAGTATACACACATACACACAGTATACACACATACAGTATACATACACAGTATACACACACAGTATACACACACAGTATACATACACAGTATACACACACACAGTATACATACACAGTATACACACACAGTATACATACACAGTATACACACATACAGTATACATACACAGTATACACACACACAGTATACATACACAGTATACACACACAGTATACATACACAGTATACAGACACATACACACAGTATACACACATACACACAGTATACACACACAGTATACATACACAGTATACACACACACAGTATACACACACACAGTATACACACACAGTATACAGACACAGTATACAGACACAGTATACAGACACATACACACAGTATACACACATACACACAGTATACACACATACAGTATACATACACAGTATACACACACAGTATACACACACACAGTATACACACACAGTATACATACACAAAATACACACACAATATACATACACAGTATACACACATACAGTATACATACACAGTATACACAGACACACAATATGCACACACAGTATACACACACAGTATACACACACAGTATACAGACACACAGTATACACACACAGTATACACACACACAGTATACACACACAGTATACACACACACCACATACAGTATACATACACAGTATACAGACACACAGTATACACAGACACACAGTATACACACATACAGTATACATACACAGTATACAGACACACAGTATACACACATACAGTATACATACACAGTATACACACACACACACCACATACAGTATACATACAGACACACAATATGCACACACAGTATACATACACACAGAATACACACACTAAAAAGGTACTGGAGAGGCGGGACAGCTATAATGGGATTTTTTTAAAAAAAAACAGATTTTTACATACTGGTTTTACTGAGGCTGGCAACCCTGATGGGGCC
Source organism: Rana temporaria (assembly GCF_905171775.1). Lineage (NCBI taxonomy): Eukaryota > Metazoa > Chordata > Amphibia > Anura > Ranidae > Rana > Rana temporaria. Next base: position 153,523,174 of record NC_053499.1, on the reverse strand, counting down.
CCCTAGTGGCATGGGGCCCTCAGGCAGTGCCGAGTGCCGAATGGTCAGTCCGCCCCTGGTTTAGACCACTTGCAGTACATTGTACAACACCACGGGAGACGTTGCCGCTACAGACTCGGCCCCAGCAGGCTCAGCAGCAGCCGAATCCCAGACACCTGTCAAGGTTCCAGCCATGTTCCTGCATAATTCATTTAGCAATTTCCTGATATCTTGGCAGCGTGCCCTCTCCGGTCTCCACCAATCATTTAACAAATATGAAAAAAAAAAAGCAATTTGACTCTTTGAGATAAAAAATGGAGAAATCTCCTCTTTATTTTTTTTTCCTGCTGGCGAGCGATTCCCCCGATGATAATGCCGTCACCGGATATTTCGGTCTGGGCAGCGCTTCTAGAAAGAGAAAAGAATAGAAACAATTTATTGCGGCGGAATCGGCTCCCACGCCTTGGACCCGCCAGTGCTTTCCCCGTCCAGCTCTGCAATTACTTCCATCACCTTCCTTCGCGGCGGCGGCGATATCCTGTCCTGACAAGGTGGGAGAGCGGGAGGGGAATTTCCTCTCAACTCAGGACTGTACAGTCCAACGGGGGGGGGGGAACCGCGTGCAGTCGAATTTTGCCTTTCCTGGGCGCTAATAATAGAAATGTGAACCTGAATGCATCTTTAATATTGAGAAGATGGCAGTCACTTATTTTAACTACGGTTGTCCCGACTCCCGATACCACTTTTTTGAGACTGAGTACAAGTACTGATACTTTTTTTCAAGTACTCGCCGATACCGAATACCGATACTTTTTTTTTTAATGTCATGTGGCAGTATTTTTTTTTTTTTACAATTTTTTTTTTAACAGTGCTTTCTTCTTCTTCTTTTTTTTTTTTTTAGGGGGGGGGGGGGGGTGAATTGTCAGTGTTAGGTAGATTCACATACCTGGCCGCAACTTTGCGGCGGCGTAGCTTAAGGAATTTAGCGAGGCAAGTACATAATTCACAATGTACTTGCCTGCTAAGTTACGGCGGCGTAGCCTAAATCGGCGGTCGTAAGGGCGCCTAATTCAAATGTGTTTGAGGGGGGGGTGTGTTTTATGTTAATAGTGCTTGACCTTACGTTTTTTCCGTTTTCTCGAAATTGCGCATGCGCCGGGCGCCTACATTTCCCAGTGTGCATTGCGGCTAAGTACGCCGCACGGGCCTATTGATTTCGACGTGGACGTAAACTACGTAAATTCCGATTCACGGACGACTTTGACATTTTGACATTACTATTTCAACTAGGGCCTAGCTCTAACTTTACGCGGCCTATCTCTTACGTAAACGGCGTAAAAGTACTGCGTCGGCCGGGCGTACGTTCGTGAATCGGCGTATCTACTAATTTGCATATTCTGGAATTTTGCAATGGAAGCGCCACCTAGCGGCCATCTGAAATATTGCAACCTAAGATAGGACGGCGCAAGCCGTCGTATCTTAGATATGTTTAAGCGTATCTCTGATTGAGAATACACTTAAACATAGGTCGGCGCAGATTCTGAGTTTTCACCCCCCTCCCCACCTAATGTTTCAAACTCTTCCGCCGGTCGGGTTCTGTATCGCAGGACGCTGGGCGACCATTAAGCAGAATTTCCCGAGGTTGGAGATCTCACGGAGAGATCATTGAGTTAACCGTGAATTTCATTAGGCGGCGACGGCGAGTGACACGGGACAATAAGTATGATGAATGGGACATATTTTTTATTTTTTTTGGATCTTGCTGGAAATAACGGGCTGACTGAATCGCGAGTGAATTAATTTTGTTACCTTCGGGTTTCGCAGAACAATTATGAAGATACCTCATTTATCACGGCAGCCAGATAAAAGCGTTGCGGGGGAAAGCTCATTTGCGGACGGCGGGAGGAGGTCAAACGTATTTAAGACTTTTTATTTTCCAGTGTTTGAGTACTAACCCTACGAGGGGGGGGGGGGGGGGGGCGGCTGAGACTGCAAGAAGGAGCTGGAAGGGCATTCACTGTCAGGCAGATTAACGTTTCGGGAATTTGTTCCTGGAAAATGCGCCAATTCAAAGGGGAGAGCGCAGAAACGTTACAAGTTTCCAAGAATAAATTCCTCCGCTCTTTTCCTAAGAATTTAAATTTATGTCGGCGGAATTAGAGGTGTTGTATGTGGAGTAGCGTTTTTTTGGGGCTGGGCGGTGGGGTTATGTGACTTACCAGTGCACTGACCTACCTGCACTGACCTACCTGCACTGACCTACCTACACTGCATGACCTAACACACACTGACCTACTGACAATGGCATAGATACACACACACTGACTTACCTGAGCTCAGCCATGGTGTCAGTCACTCGTCACTGTCAGAGAGGAGAGGTCGAGGAGCTGCCATGCCGAGGAGAGGAGCTGCCATGCCGAGGAGAGGAGCTGCCATGCCGAGGAGGAGGAGCTGCCATGCCGAGGAGAGGAGCTGCCATGCCGAGGAGAGGAGCTGCCATGCCGAGGAGAGGAGCTGCCATGCCGAGGAGGAGGAGCTGCCATGCCGAGGAGGAGGAGCTGCCATGCCGAGGAGGAGGAGCTGCCATGCCGAGGAGGAGGAGCTGCCATGCCGAGGAGAGGAGCTGCCATGCCAAGGAGAGGAGCTGCCATGCCAAGGAGGAGGAGCTGCCATGCCAAGGAGGAGGAGCTGCCATGCCGAGGAGGAGGAGCTGCCATGCCAAGGAGAGGAGCTGCCATGCCGAGGAGGAGGAGCTGCCATGCCGAGGAGGAGGAGCTGCCATGCCGAGGAGAGGAGCTGCCATGCCAAGGAGAGGAGCTGCCATGCCGAGGAGGAGGAGAGGAGCTGCTGAGCCGAGGAGCAGAGGGAGGAGAGCCGCCCGCCCGAGCAGGGATATTGTTCGGCGGCTGCATTTTGAAATTCCCGCCTTCTGGAGACTCTGCAGGCTATGATGGACGCCAGGACGCACCACGTCACACGTCCCATGGTCCTCCTGGATTGGCGCTGCAGGCTCCAGAAGGCGGGATGGGACCTATGACACTTGGCCGAACTCGGCCCCAGCCGCACTCGGCCAAACTCGGCCACAGGCGCACTCGCCCATCACATTGGTCCCGTGCCTGGCGCTCGGGGCTAACAATACAAACCATAGGTAAATAGATTTGGGGCTTTTTGAGGGCCCATTCGGGGCTCCAGTCCCCCAAGCCCGGGCCTAACAACGCCCCTGCCACCATCCCTGTGCTGAGTTCCCGGGTCTGAATACCTGCTGTGCCCATTATGAGGGGTTCCCACCATCCCTGTGCTGAGTTCCCGGGTATGTACACCTGCTGTGCCCAATATGAGGAGTTCCCACCATCCCTGTGCTGAGTTCCCGAGTCTGTATACCCGCTTTGCCCATTATGAGGGGTTCCCACCATCCCTGTGCTGAGTTCCCGAGTCTGTACACCTGCTGTGCCCATTATGAGGGGATCCCACCATCCCTGTGCTGAGTTCCCGGGTATGTACACCTGCTGTGCCCAATATGAGGAGTTCCCACCATCCCTGTGCTGAGTTCACGAGTCTGTATACCCGCTTTGCCCATTATGAGGGGTTCCCACCATCCCTGTGCTGAGTTCCTTGGTCTGTACACCTGCTGTGCCCATTATGAGGGGATCCCACCATCCCTGTGCTGAGTTCCCAGGTCTGTAGACCTGCTGTGCCCATTATGAGGGGTTCCCACCATCCCTGTGCTGAGTTCCCGGGTCTGTACACCTGCTGTGCCCATTATGAGGGGCTCCCATCACTCCTGTTGAATTCCTATTAATTTTATATTATGTAGAATGTAATCGGAGGCACCAAGGTGGGAGGGATAAGAGTCGGGAATCATGGCAGGAAGATCTCACTGTTGGAACATCCAAGACCGATAGAAGCCAGGCGCTGACTCAGCTCTCCGGGTGGATTGGCCCTTTAATCAGAGTCCATCTTATCTACAGCTGTTGCTCGCTGATTTCGGCATCAAAGATATTTTTAGCTGTAAAATCGCAGAGCCAGATGTCAGTGTTAGATCTAGCTGCCAGTCACCAATGCAGACATATTATGACTAACACCTGTCAGATCCGTAACCCAAATCTAGTGCAAGCCGATTAACCTGCCACCAGACTGGGGGGATGGAGGATCTGGATAACCTACACAAACACAGCGAGCGCCAACCAACCCCATGACCTTGGTGGGAAGTGAAGCTGGGACCCCTGCGCTCCAAGGTCATAGTGCTAAACAGTAAACCAGTGTGTTCTAATGTCTAAACATGCAACGTTTGTCAACTCCAGTCCTCAAGTACCTCCAACAGGTCATGTTTTCAGGATTTTCCCTCACATGAAACGGCTGTGGTAATTACTAAGGCAGTGAAACTGATCAAATCACCTGTGGAAAATAATGGAAAGCCTGAAAACATGACCTGTTGGGCCGTACTTGAGGACTGGAGTTGAGAAACATTCTAAAGTACCGCTGCTATACCATCCATATAGGCAGATTAGTGTTTATTAAGATTGTGGGGTCTGTTTATTAAAAAAAAACACACTGCCAGATAATTTACATGTACATTCATTCTGTGCAAAATGGGGGAAAATGAATGTTCTTTAGGCTACAAGAATGTTCTTTTATTATGTGTAGTAGTGCAATACTACATTATGGCCACTAGATGGCTCATAGGCAATAGATATGTATTTGTAAGGCAGTAGTGCAATACCACATTGTGACCACTAGATGGAGAATAAGCAATACATATGTATTTGTAACAAGGGATACAATGTAACTGAGATGAAGGAGATCAGACGCTGTCATAATGTGTGACTCTTAGCGTGTCTTAATCTGGCCCTTGGCACACTATTCCACCCACTGACACCAATGATGGGACACTATTCCACCCACTGACACCAATGATGGGACACTATTCCTCCCACTGACACCAATGATGGGACACTATTCCTCCCACTGACACCAATGATGGGACACTATTTCTCCCACTGATACCAATGATGGGACACTATTCCTCCCACTGACACCAATGATGGGACACCATTCCTCCCACTGACACCAATGATGGGACACTATTCCTCCCACTGACACCAATGATGGGTCACTATTCCTCCCACCGACACCAATGATGGGGCACTATTCCTCCCACCGACACCAATGATGGAGCACTATTCCTCCCACTAAGGCCCCGTACACACGAGAGGATCCATCCGCTGGAATTGATCCGCGGACCGGCTCCAGCGGATAGATCCCCTGGTGTGTACAATCCAGCGGATCTTTTTCCGCGGATTTTTTTCCCCTGGGATGGATTTCAAGCGGATAAAAATTTGAAGACATGCTTTAACCAGTTAAGCCCCGGACCAATATGCAGCCTAAAGACCCAAGGTGTTTTTACAGTTCGGGACTGCGTCGCTTTAACAGACAATTGCGCGGTCGTGCGACGTGGCTCCCAAACAAAATTGGCGTCCTTTTTTCCCCACAAATAGAGCTTTCTTTTGGTGGTATTTGATCACATCTGCGGTTTTTAGTTTTTGCGCTATAAACAAAAATAGAACGACAATTTTGAAAAAAATGCAATATTTTTTACTTTTTGCTGTAATAAATAGCCCCCAAAAACATATATAAAAACATTTTTTTTCCTCAGTTTAGGCCGATACGTATTCTTCTACATATTTTTAGTAAAAAAAATCGCAATAAGCGTTTATCGATTGGTTTGCGCAAAATTTATAGCGTTTACAAAATAGGGGATAGTTTTATTGCATTTTTATAAATTTTTTTTTTTTTACTACTAATGGCGGCAATCAGCGATTTTGACACATTTTTGGGACCATTGTCATTTTCACAGCAAAAAATGCATTTAAATTGCATTCTTTATTGTGAAAATGACAGTTGCAGTTTGGGAGTTAACCACAGGTGGCGCTGTAGGAGTTAGGAGTTAGGGTGCACCTAGTATGTGTTTACAACTGTAGGGGGGTGTGGCTGTAGGAATGACGTCATCGATCGTGTCTTCCCTATAAAGGGAATGACGCGATCGATGCGCCGACACAGTGAAGCACGGGGAAGCCGTGTTTACACACGGCTCTCCCCGTTCTTCAGCTCCGGGGAGCGATCGCGACGGAGCGGCTATAAACAAATAGCCGCGCCGTGGTCCCGGATCGCTCCCCGAGCGGACCCGACCTCCGCATCTAGCGGGGGGGGTCCCGATCGGACCCCCCACCCGCTAATAGGCGAGGACGTACATGTACGCCCATGTGCCTGTACGTGCCATATTGTGGACGTATATGTACATGCGGGGGTCGGGAACTGGTTAAAATCTAACCGCTTGAATCCATCCCAACGGATTGATCCGCTGGTCTGTACAGACTCGCCGGATCAATCCATCCGAATGAATCCCCCGCATGCGTCGTAATGATTCGACGCATGCGTGGAATTCCTTATATGACAGCGTCGCGCACGTCGCCACGTCATCATCGCGGCGACGGCGCGACACGTCATCACGATGGGATTTCGTCGCGGATTTCGATCCGATGGTGAGTACACTCCATCGGATCCAAATCCTCGCAAATCCTCGAGAGGATTTATCCGCGGAAACGGTCTGGTGGACCGTATCCGCGGATAAATCCTCTCGTGTGTACGGGGCCTGACACCAATGATGGGACACTATTCCTCCCACTGACACCAATGATGGGACACTATTCCTCCCACTGACACCAATGATGGGGCACTATTCCACCCACTGACCACCAAGCCTCAGGCATTTATTACACCTGCTGGCGTTGGGGGAGAAAGTCTGGAGACCCCTGGTCCAGATCAATAAAGTTATCCATGTTGGAGTGCTGCCAGCGCCTCTTTGGACATTACTTAGCATGCTGCACTTGGCAGGAATATAATATTTTCAGTGCTGAATCCTCTTCAGGCTGTACATCGTATATGGTGTAACGTAACCGTAACGTAAGTCTATGAAGAAATAGGCAGGCAAGGTCCTTAATACAATCGCGTCATTATCAGTACTTTACACACAAACCCAATCAGAAGAGTTTCTGTGCGCTGGTATATGTGTATTGGCCAGACCTCCAGCAGAGGGCAGTCTAATACCAGCAGACTTCTTCGCATCAGAGGTGGGAGGAACATTGCACATTCTAGGAGCTCCTCTGCTCCCTGTTTTTATTTTATTTAAGATTATAAAAGTGAACAACGTTCCTTGACGATAATTCGAAACATCAAATTGATAACAGCAGCTTGTCGCGCAAGGTTCACAGCGTTTTCCTTACCGTTATCCTCGTTAATTGGCTCTCAAGTTTTCTCTCTCTTGCCAAAACTACCTTTGCCACATATTGTGATCTGGGTAGCCTGAGATGAGGAGGACAACAAGTCTGACTTCTCCAGTCCAAGCACCCTTGGGTAGGAAGACATCGCAGAGGCGGATCTAGGCTCTGTGAGGCCTTAGGCAAAACTTGACATGGGGCCCCACTCACACCCATGATGGGAAAAATAATTCAAGGACAAGAGCCTCTTCCCCACAACCCTGGCCGGTGATTGTGGGGGTCTGCCGGCAGGGGGCTTATCGGAATCTGGAAGCCCCCGTTAACAAGGTGGCCCCCCAGATTCTGCTTTTTAATAACTAAGGGGCAGGGGTCACCCGGTGATGTCACCTGGTGAACCCGCCCCCTTGTGACATCATTGACTGAGGGCATGCTGGGCAATTGATGTCACAAGGGGTGGGGTCACCGATATTCACTGGTTGTTAGGGATGCTGGCGGCCCCGCTCCTGAGTCAGGGCTTTTAACGCTGCCTGAGCACAGCAGCGTAAGGTCCTCTATCCCTCAAAACTGGGGTAAGTAAGGCGGTCGCAAGGCCCCTGTGAGTGCAAGGCCTTAGGCGACTGCCTAATTTGCCTAATTAAAGAGCCGCCTCCGAAGACATGGAGCCCAGGGATGGAGGAGTGGCACAAATGACGGTGAATAATGATGCCATTGGAGCATGAGAGTGATTTTGCCAAGAAGCTACAGGTGACGTAAGAGAAGGGTCACTGCTGAAAAGAGGTCAGGAGCTAGCTAGGGTCAGTAACAGCCAGGCAATATGGTACCAGTATAGTAAGACTGGCAAGTAATTATGAACTTGAGTTTATTCTTTTAAGAGGCTTTCGACAAGGAGCTGGAGATGACAGGAGATGAGGGTCATCGATGAGAAGAGGTCAGAAACAGGCCAGGGTCAGTAACAGCCAGGTAACATGGTACCAATATGGAAAGTAGTGATGAGATTGGGTTTGGTCTGTCAAGATGCTGGAGATGAGGGCCATCAATAAAAAGAGGTCAGGGATAGGCCAAAGTCAGCAACAGCCAGAAATGATGGTACCAAAATGGCAAAGAGTGATGAGCTTGGGTTTGGTCTGTCAAGAGGCTCTCACCAAGGGGCTGGAGATGGGGGTCATTGATGAGAAGAGGTCAGGAACAGCCAGGTAACATGGCACCAATATGGCAAGTAGTGATGAGCTTGGGTTTGGTCTCCATCTAGTGGCTGTTATTATTTTATGAATAATATTAAATCATAAAAAATTACTGCATTTTGGCCACTAGATGGAGCTGAGGATCATAGTAAAACCCTATGATCCTCACCTCCATGTAGCGGCCTGTATCATTTTATGAACCTTATTCATTCATTAAAAAATAAAATAAAAAATAAGAATAAATAAAAAATGGGTGGTTCTAGAAATGTCTCCACTAGATGGAGCTGAGGAGCATAGAACATAAATACTTTGATCGCTAAGATCATTAGCTCCATCTAGTGGCTGTTACTATTTTATGGATAATATTAAATCATAAAAAATAATGCATTTTGGCCACTAGATGGAGCTGAGGATCATAGGAAAGCCCAAAGATCCTCAGCTCCATGTAGTGGCCTGTATCATTGTATGAACCTATTTCATTAATTACAAAAATAGAAAAATAAATACAAAATAAATAATATAAAAAAGTTAAAAATTAGTAGCTCTGGAATTTTCTACATGATGCCCACTGGATGGAGCTGAGGATCATAGAAAATAAATACGATATATATGATCGCTAAGATCATCAGCTCCATCCAGTGGCTGTTACTATTTTATGAATATTATTAAATCATAATAATATACTGCTTTTGGCCACTAGATGGAGCTGAGGATCATAGGAAAGCCCAAAGATCCTCAGCTCCATGTAGCGGCCTGTATAATTTTATAAACCTATTTCAATAATTACAAAATAATAATAAAGAAAAATGTGTAGTTCTGGAATTTTCTACATTATGCCCACAAGATGGAGCTGAAAATCATAGAAAATAAATACTTTGATCGCTAAGATCATTAGCTCCATCTAGTGGCTGTTACTATTTTATGGATAATATCAAATCATAAAAAAATACTGCATTTTGGCCACTAGATGGAGCTGAGGATCATAGTAAAACCCTATGATCCTCAGTTCCATGTAGCGGCCTGTATCATTTTATGAACCTTATTCATTCATTAAAAAAAATAAAAAATAAATAAGAATAAATAAAAAATAAAAAATGGGTGGTTCTAGAAATTTCTCCACTAGATGGAGCTGAGGAGCATATAAAATAAATGCTTAGATCGCTAAGATCATCGGCTCCATCTAGTGGCTGTTACTATTTTATGAATATTATTAAATCATAATAATATACTGCTTTTGGCCACTAGATGGAGCTGAGGATCATAGGAAAGCCCTACGATCCTCAGCTCCATGTAGTGGCCTGTATCATTGTATGAACCTATTTCATTAATTAAAAAAATAAAAAAATAAATACAAAATAAATAAAATTAAAAAAATAAAAAATTAGTAGCTCTGGAATTTTCTACATTATGCCCACTGGATGGAGCTGAGGATCATAGAAAATAAATACTTTGATCGCTAAGATCATCAGCTCCATCTAGTGGCTGTTACTATTTTATGAATATTATTAAATCTTAAAAAATACTGCATTTTGGCCACTAGATGGAGCTGAGGATCGTAGTAAAACCCTATGATCCTCAGCTCCATGTAGTGGCCTGTATCATTTTATGAACCTTATTCATTCATTAAAAAATAAAATAAAAAATAAGAATGAATAAAAAAAAAAAAAAAATGGGTGGTTCTAGAAATTTCTCCACTAGATGGAGCTGAGGATCATAGAAAATAAATGCTTAGATCGCTAAGATCATCATCTCCATCTAGTGGCTGTTACTATTTTATGAATATTATTAAATCATAATGATATACTGCTTTTGGCCACTAGATGGAGCTGAGGATCATAGAAAATAAATAATTAGATTGCTAAGATCATTAGCTCCATCTAGTGGTCATATTGTGGCATTTCTCCAAACCACTCTATTTATTTATGATTAAAAAACATTCAACCTATCGAGAAAATAGAAGGAGAACATTTGATTTTGCCCCATTTGCACAGAAGGAATGTTCCAGCGTTTCTCAGGGCGAACAGCTATGCAAATTATTCATAAGTAGACCCTTTAATTTTGACCATGAGGACTTAACGACTGTATAGGGAGCATCTATGTAACACAATAACGGAAATATGGTACAGCAAACTTGCAAAAATCAGAAAGTGGCTTAAAAAAGAATGAATTACCAGTGAATACGACGAGCCGTTTATTATTATGTGGCTTTGCTTAAAGCGGCATCTGGAGGCTGGTACGGATATTTCTGTGAGATTGTAGCGGGCTCTGTGATTACGAAGCCGCAGAAGGTGACTGGCGGCTGACGACACGGCGGAGATGAAAGTATCGCTGTTTGACAATGCGGCATCAGAAACGCTGCGACACGGGAGGTGACAGGGGGGAGAGGAGGCAGCCGGCTCAGACATTGTCTTGATGTCTTTCCAGTGTCAGACTCTGGAGTTCTCGCTTTCATTTACACCGAGGCCTTTCAGCTCTGCGCCGGCACTTTGATGTTTAGAGACGCGCTTTCTGGTATTTACAAAAAATACCGAATTATAAGAATACGAAAAAAAAAAAAAACAGACGTGAAATACATTACAGCGGGGCTGAAAGCAAACTCAGAGCCGTATGAGAGGAGAAATGATTACCAATGCTGGAGAAAATGATGCTGCAAGCTCCCTTCATTGACGATCACATGACCCACAACCATGGCATTGGGTCACCTGATCTTTGTAGATCTTTATACCGTAGCAGACCACTACACTGACCTACCTGACCCCTACACTGACCTACCTGACCCCTACACTGACCTACCTGACCCCTACACTGACCTACCTGACCACTACACTGACCTACCTGACCACTACACTGACCTACCTGACCACTTCACTGACCTACCTGATTCCTACACTGACCTACCTGATCACTACACTGACCTACCTGACCACTACACTGACCTACCTGATTCCTACACTGACCTACCTGACTACTACACTGACCTACCTGACCACTTCACTGACCTACCTGACCACTACACTGACCTACCTGACCACTACACTGACCTACCTGATTCCTACACTGACCTACCTGACTACTACACTGACCTACCTGACCACTACACTGACCTACCTGACCACTACACTGACCTACCTGACCACTACACTGACCTACCTGACCACTTCACTGACCTACCTGACCACTACACTGACCTACCTGATTCCTACACTGATCTACCTGACCACTACACTGACCTACCTGACCACTTCACTGACCTACCTGATCACTACACTGACCTACCGGACCACTACACTGACCTACCTGATTCCTACACTGACCTACCTGACCACTTCACTGACCTACCTGATTCCTACACTGACCTACCTGATTCCTACACTGACCTACCGGACCACTACACTGACCTACCTGATTCCTACACTGACCTACCTGACCACTACACTGACCTACCTGATCACTACACTGACCTACCTGATCACTACACTGACCTACCTGATCACTACACTGACCTACCGGACCACTACACTGACCTACCTGATTCCTACACTGACCTACCTGACCACTACACTGACCTACCTGATTCCTACACTGACCTACCTGATTCCTACACTGACCTACCTGACCACTACACTGACCTACCTGACCACTACACTGACCTACCTGATTCCTACACTGACCTACCTGACCACTACACTGACCTACCTGATTCCTACACTGACCTACCTGACCACTAGACTGATCTACCTGACCACTACACTGACCTACCTGACCACTAGACTGATCTACCTGACCACTACACTGACCTACCTGATCACTACACTGACCTACCTGACCACTACACTGGCCTACCTGATCACTACACTGACCTACCTGACCACTACACTGACCTACCTGATTCCTACACTGACCTACCTGACCACTACACTGACCTACCTGATTCCTACACTGACCTACCTGACCACTACACTGACCTACCTGATTCCTACACTGACCTACCTGACCACTAGACTGATCTACCTGACCACTACACTGACCTACCTGACCACTACACTGACCTACCTGACCACTACACTGACCTACCTGACCACTTCACTGATCTACCTGACCACTACACTGACCTACCTGACCACTACTCTGATCTACCTGACCACTACACTGACCACTACACTGACCTACCTGACCACTACACTGACCTACCTGATTCCTTCACTGACCTACCTGATTCCTACACTGACCTACCTGACCACTACACTGACCTACCTGATTCCTACACTGACCTACCTGACCACTACACTGACCTACCTGATTCCTACACTGACCTACCTGACCACTAGACTGATCTACCTGACCACTACACTGACCTACCTGACCACTACACTGATCTACCTGACCACTACACTGACCTACCTGACCACTACACTGACCTACCTGACCACTAAACTGATCTACCTGACCACTACACTGACCTACCTGATCACTACACTGACCTACCTGACCACTACACTGGCCTACCTGATCACTACACTGACCTACCTGACCACTACACTGACCTACCTGATTCCTACACTGACCTACCTGACCACTACACTGACCTACCTGATTCCTACACTGACCTACCTGACCACTACACTGACCTACCTGATTCCTACACTGACCTACCTGACCACTAGACTGATCTACCTGACCACTACACTGACCTACCTGACCACTACACTGACCTACCTGACCACTACACTGACCTACCTGACCACTTCACTGATCTACCTGACCACTACACTGACCTACCTGACCACTACTCTGATCTACCTGACCACTACACTGACCTACCTGACCACTACACTGACCTACCTGACCACTACACTGACCTACCTGATTCCTTCACTGACCTACCTGATTCCTACACTGACCTACCTGACCACTACACTGACCTACCTGATTCCTACACTGACCTACCTGACCACTACACTGACCTACCTGATTCCTACACTGACCTACCTGACCACTAGACTGATCTACCTGACCACTACACTGACCTACCTGACCACTACACTGACCTACCTGACCACTACACTGACCTACCTGACCACTTCACTGATCTACCTGACCACTACACTGACCTACCTGACCACTACTCTGATCTACCTGACCACTACACTGACCACTACACTGACCTACCTGACCACTACACTGACCTACCTGATTCCTTCACTGACCTACCTGATTCCTACACTGACCTACCTGACCACTACACTGACCTACCTGATTCCTACACTGACCTACCTGACCACTACACTGACCTACCTGATTCCTACACTGACCTACCTGACCACTAGACTGATCTACCTGACCACTACACTGACCTACCTGACCACTACACTGACCTACCTGACCACTACACTGACCTACCTGATCACTACACTGACCTACCTGACCACTACACTGGCCTACCTGATCACTACACTGACCTACCTGACCACTACACTGACCTACCTGATTCCTACACTGACCTACCTGACCACTACACTGACCTACCTGATTCCTTCACTGACCTACCTGACCACTACACTGACCTACCTGATTCCTACACTGACCTACCTGACCACTAGACTGATCTACCTGACCACTACACTGGCCTACCTGATCACTACACTGACCTACCTGACCACTACACTGACCTACCTGATTCCTACACTGACCTACCTGACCACTACACTGACCTACCTGATTCCTTCACTGACCTACCTGACCACTACACTGACCTACCTGATTCCTTCACTGACCTACCTGATTCCTACACTGACCTACCTGACCACTACACTGACCTACCTGATTCCTACACTGATCTACCTGACCACTACACTGACCTACCTGACCACTACACTGACCTACCTGACCACTACACTGATCTACCTGACCACTACACTGACCTACCTGATCACTACACTGACCTACCTGACCACTACACTGGCCTACCTGATCACTACACTGACCTACCTGACCACTACACTGACCTACCTGATTCCTACACTGACCTACCTGACCACTACACTGACCTACCTGATTCCTACACTGACCTACCTGACCACTACACTGACCTACCTGATTCCTACACTGACCTACCTGACCACTAGACTGATCTACCTGACCACTACACTGACCTACCTATCCACTACACTGACCTACCTGACCACTACACTGACCTACCTGACCACTTCACTGATCTACCTGACCACTACACTGACCTACCTGACCACTACTCTGATCTACCTGACCACTACACTGACCTACCTGACCACTACACTGACCTACCTGACCACTACACTGACCTACCTGATTCCTTCACTGACCTACCTGATTCCTACACTGACCTACCTGACCACTACACTGACCTACCTGATTCCTACACTGACCTACCTGACCACTACACTGACCTACCTGATTCCTACACTGACCTACCTGACCACTAGACTGATCTACCTGACCACTACACTGACCTACCTGACCACTACACTGACCTACCTGACCACTACACTGATCTACCTGACCACTACACTGACCTACCTGATCACTACACTGACCTACCTGACCACTACACTGGCCTACCTGATCACTACACTGACCTACCTGACCACTACACTGACCTACCTGATTCCTACACTGACCTACCTGACCACTACACTGACCTACCTGATTCCTACACTGACCTACCTGACCACTACACTGACCTACCTGATTCCTACACTGACCTACCTGACCACTAGACTGATCTACCTGACCACTACACTGACCTACCTGACCACTACACTGACCTACCTGACCACTACACTGACCTACCTGACCACTTCACTGATCTACCTGACCACTACACTGACCTACCTGACCACTACTCTGATCTACCTGACCACTACACTGACCACTACACTGACCTACCTGACCACTACACTGACCTACCTGATTCCTTCACTGACCTACCTGATTCCTACACTGACCTACCTGACCACTACACTGACCTACCTGATTCCTACACTGACCTACCTGACCACTACACTGACCTACCTGATTCCTACACTGACCTACCTGACCACTAGACTGATCTACCTGACCACTACACTGACCTACCTGACCACTACACTGACCTACCTGACCACTACACTGATCTACCTGACCACTACACTGACCTACCTGATCACTACACTGACCTACCTGACCACTACACTGGCCTACCTGATCACTACACTGACCTACCTGACCACTACACTGACCTACCTGATTCCTACACTGACCTACCTGACCACTACACTGACCTACCTGATTCCTACACTGACCTACCTGACCACTACACTGACCTACCTGATTCCTACACCGACCTACCTGACCACTAGACTGATCTACCTGACCACTACACTGACCTACCTGACCACTACACTGACCTACCTGACCACTACACTGACCTACCTGACCACTTCACTGATCTACCTGACCACTACACTGACCTACCTGACCACTACTCTGATCTACCTGACCACTACACTGACCTACCTGACCACTACACTGACCTACCTGACCACTACACTGACCTACCTGATTCCTTCACTGACCTACCTGATTCCTACACTGACCTACCTGACCACTACACTGACCTACCTGATTCCTACACTGACCTACCTGACCACTACACTGACCTACCTGATTCCTACACTGACCTACCTGACCACTAGACTGATCTACCTGACCACTACACTGACCTACCTGACCACTACACTGACCTACCTGATCACTACACTGACCTACCTGACCACTACACTGACCTACACTGACCACTACACTGATCAACCTGACCACTACACTGTCCACTACACTGATCGGTCCGTGTTCATCCGATCACCCCGTAGGGGAGAGCGGAGATCTGACAGGGCAGTCCCTGCACAGGGTTCGGGAACCGCCCTGTCATCTGCCAGCTCAGACGGGAATCAACGGAGCGATCCCCACTGAGCAAGCGGATGAGACATGTACGGATCCTCACGGGATCCGTACATGTGAAAGGGGCGTCCAGGGCCGCCATCAGGAATTATGGGGCCCCTTACACAGCTTCAGGCATGGGCCCCCTGGAGCGGGGGGGGGGGGGGTGCTGCCGCCTCAGATTGATATATATATATATATATATATATATATATATTTATATTAAAAAATGTATTTTGTTTTTATAAAAAAAAAAGGGGGGGGTGCCATATATATATATAAAAAAAATGGGGGAGGGGCTGCCATTCGGCGCCCTTTAATAAAAAAAATATAAAAATATATATATATATATTTTTTTTTATTAAAAAAAAGGGGGATTGCCATCCAGGGCCCTGTTGTCCTCCGGGGCCCTGGGGACCTATGGGCCCTTTAATAAAAAAAAACATATATATATAAATATATATAAAAAGGAAAAAATAAAAAACAAAATATTTAAAAAAAAATTAAATGTTTTTTTTTTAAATAAAAATAGGGGGCTTGCCCTGGGGACCTCTGGGTCCTTTAATAAAAAATATATATAATTTTTTTTATAAATAAATAAAAAAAAGGAGGGTTGCCATCCGGGGCCCTGGGGACCTCCAGGGCCCTGGGAACCTCAAAATCCTTCAATAAAAAAAAACATATATAAAAAAAAAAAAAAAAATAGAAAAAAATATATAAAAAAAATGTATTTATTTTTTTATAAAAAAAAGGGGGGTTGCCATCCGGGGCCCTGGGGACCTCCAGGGCCCTGGGAACCTCAAAATCCTTCAATAAAAAAAAACATATATAAAAAAAAAAAAAAAATAGAAAAAAATATATAAAAAAAATGTATTTATTTTTTTATAAAAAAAAGGGGGGTTGCCATCCGGGCCCCTGGGGACCTCCGGGCCCTTTAGAGGTGTACTGCCTTTTTACCCCCCTGATGGCAGCCCTGACAGCGTCGCACGACCGCGCAATTGTCAGTTAAAACGACGCAGCACCGTATCGCCAAAAATGGCCCGGTCATTAAGGGGGCAAATCCTTCCGGTCTGTAAGTGAAATAGAGGGCCAGATTCTCAAAGACTTACAACGGCGTATCTTGGGGTGCATATTTATGCTGGCCGCTAGGTGGCGCTTCCGTTGATTTCCGCGTAGAATATGTAAATGAGCAAGATACGCCGATTCACGAACGTACGTACGCCCGCCATTAGTTACGCCGTTTACGTAAGACATACACCGGCGTAAAGATAAAGCTGGTCTCTAGGTGGCGCAGCTCATGCAAGGTATGGGCGTATCTTTTTACGTCGTTTACGTAAGTCGTACGCGAATAGGGCTGTGCATAAGTTACGTTCACGTCGTAGGCAGTGTTCGACGTATCTTAGGCTTTCTATCTGACGCATGCGCACTGGGATACGTCCATGGACGGTGCATGCGCCGTTCGTTCGAAGCGTAATTTACGTGGGGTCATGCTTAATTTACATAAAAACACACCCACCTCTTCCACATTTGAATTACGCGCGCTTACGCCGGCCGATTTACGCTACGCCGCCGTAACTTAGGACGCAAGTGCTTTGTGAATACAGCACTTGCCTCTCTAAGTAGCGGCGGCGTGGCGTAAATAAGATACGCTGCGAACACACAACGTAATGCCGCCCTACGTGAATCTAGGCCTAAATATTTTTGCATCAGTAAAATTTATCGAATTTTTTTTCCACTGGTCAATTTCGCAATTATAGTTACATAGTTAGTCTGGCTGAAAAAAAAAGACACAAGCCCATCTAGTTCAACCGATCGTTTTTGCCGGTACCAATCCACTCGTCCCTGTTTGTGACTGGTTCCCAATTAAATGCTGGTAGGCCTTCACCTCGCCCTGCCGGCACAGCAGCCATGCGCATCATTAATGAGGTTTGAGCCGAGCGCCCAGAATTCCTCAAGCACTCGGCGGACGCTGTTGACATAGCAAATATGTTGTTAATAATAAAAATGTCGCGTCTCCTCGGAGAAGTTCCTGCGCATCAACACGCTTCG